>NC_069502.1:174557584-174680084 GCF_027579735.1 Bombina bombina | reverse complement strand
AAATGTGAAGCAGGGATCTTCCACTTTATTCACACACACACACACACACACACACACACACACACACACACACACACACACACACACACACACACACACACACACACACACACACACACACACAAACATATACAGGCACATGCACACACTCACACACATTATACAGGCACATGCACACACTCACACACATTATAAAGCACATGCACACACAAACACAGATACATATACAGACACTATACACACACACACATACATATACAGACACACACTTGCACACATACATATACAGACACACATCTGTGCATACACACACATACCAACCCACACACTCACATACAGAAAAATACATACTTACACACTATAAAACATACACACACACTCACACAAACATATACACATACAAACGCATGCACACACACATACATTTACAGATACACACTTGCACACATACTGTACATATACAGACACATCCCTACATACTCACACACATACGTTTTTAAACCCTTACATACAAACACATACATACAAATAAACAACCACATACATATACAGACACACACTTGCATACATACATATACAGACACACAAACTTACACACAAATAAATACATATACATACTTACACACTATAAAACATACAGACACAAACATATATACATACAGACGCATGCACACACACATACATATACAGATACACACTTGCACACATACATATACAGACACATCCCTGCACACATACATATACAGACACATCCCTGCACACACACACTCACTCACACACATACATTTACAAACCCTCACATACAAACACATACATAAAGATAAACACACACACATACATATACAGACACACACTATCACAGATACATACAGACACACACACAAACATATAAACATACAGACACATGCGCACAACACATACATATAGACACATCCATGCACACATACACACACTCACACACATACATATGCATGCACTCACATACAAACACATACTGTATATACAGATAAACACACACACATACATATACAGACTTACACACTATCACAGTTAAATACAGACACACAAACATATAAACATAGACACATGAGCACACACACATACATATACAGACACATCCATGCACACACTCACACACATACATATGCAAACCCACACATACACATACATACAGCTAAACACACAAACATGCAAACACATACATACAGATAAACACACAAACACACACACATACAAACACATACATACAGATAAACACACAAACACATACAAACACATACATACAGATACAGATAAACACACAAACACACAGACATACAAACACATACATACAGATAAACAAACACACACATACAAACACATACATACAGATAAACACACACACATACAAACACATACATACAGATAAACACACAAACAAACACACATATAAACACATACATACAGATAAACACACAAACACACACACATACAAACACATACATACAGATACAGATAAACACACAAACACACAGACATACAAACACATACATACAGATAAACACACACAACACATACAAACACATACATACAGATACAGATAAACACACACACATACAAACACATACATACAGATAAACACACAAACACACACACATACAAACACATACATACAGATAAACAAACACACACATACAAACACATACATACAGATAAACAAACACACACATACAAACACATACATACAGATACAGATAAACACACACACACACACACACACACACAGAAGCCTACACAAGCAATTACTTCCGCACTTACAGAGTACTTCCCCAATAGTCCAGGGTTGCAGGACATTGGAGAACCACTGGGACGTCATGAATTATATCAGCTCACAGCTGTGCTCCCTGGAACCCCTGTAGTTCTGCCAGGAAAAGGGATCAGCTTTGAAAACTACAAACTGAAAAAATGACAAGCACAGCTAGAGAGTCTGTGTACTGCGATTAGAGTATAAAATAATTACAAAATATGAAGTACCTAATGCAGATTACTAATAATTTTCTTATTTTTATTGATTTTTAAAAAATGTATTTATGTAGTTGGTGGTGAAATATTCCACCAAAGGGACACGTGACTTTAGAAACATGATTTTTATTTTAATAAAGAAGTATGCTAAACCCACACCCTAGGCTAAACCCACACCCTATATTTAAAGTATGCTAGGCCTAGATTACAAGTGGAGCACAAAAAATATTAGCAATATTGAGCTCTAACAGCGCTCAAGTTAAAGCAATAGTAAAAAGTAAACATTACACTTTCATGATTTATATAGAGAATACAATTTTAAACAACTTTCTAGTTTATGTCTATTAGCAAAATTGCTTAGTTCTCTTGGTATCCTTTGTTGAAGAGCTCAGGAGAATGCATGTGTTTTAGTATTCTATTGTAGCAGTGTTTGCAAATGATAACATTGCTACAAACAATGTTGCAACACACTGCTGCCAATGAGTACTAAAGACACGTGCATGCTCCTGAATTCTTATGACCTTACTTACTCTTCAACAAAGGATAGCAAGAGAACAAAGCAATTTTGAAGGTAGAAGTAAAGTGGAAACTAGTTTAAAAGTGCTTGCTCTGTCTGAATCATAAAATGTTTATTTTGACTTTTAGTGTCCCTTTAAATCAATAGTACTCCTATTCTTGCGCTCTTAATACAAGATGAAAGTAAAAAGTTAGCATGAAAGCGAAAGACTCAGGCACACTAATATCTGGAGGTCGGATATCGCAACAGCTCTAACTGCCTTTCCCCACAGACTTCTATGGGTCATGCTACAAAAGCATCTTTTGGCTTTTGCTCGAGCACTAACCCAAAGGTGCACTAGGACATCTGCGTTAAAGTCAAATAAATATGAACAAAAACATCAACTGAATACACTGGATATTTGCAACAAATCCATATACCTTAAACTTGGCTACCTTCAATATGATAAATCTATCTGCCATTGAAAGAAAGTGATTAGAAACACCAAGATTAGCAACATGATCTATGAAGTGAAGATAAAACGCCCGCACTGTAGCAAAATAGTCTCTGAAAAACAGTTGCTACAAAAAAAAAGATTTTATAAGGTATATCTAATCAAACATACCGAGGTTTGCTTTTCAACAAAGGATACCAAGAGAAGGAAGCAAATTCAATAATAGAAGAAAATTGGAAAGTTGTTTAAAACTGTATTTTCTTTCTGATTAACAAAAAAAAGTGGTTTTATGTCCATTTAAAGAAAGTAAGTTCCAACACAGGGTTAAAATCTCTCAGTGTCCTTTTTATCCCCCGTAATTTCTTTTATACATGATATGTGTGATTACTAGATTACAAGGTAACTAGATTTATCTCTTGGATACAGGAGAAGGATTCACTTCTAATTTGTTTTATGCACTGAGAAAGGCCAGCTCTTGGGTTAATACCCGTCTGATTGCACTTACTGTAAGAAAAGCTTGACACTAAGCGTACAGTAATTTAACGCCTCATTATTTCCCAGGTTGCGTGCGTGAGAATATGCTTACATATACATAACAGGTTGCTTATCTTTACAAAACGTCTGTCAAGCTCAGGCAACATATTACAGTAGGAACAGCACAGCTACTCCTCGCTGCACATGTGGTCAGGTTACACTCCACAAACTCAATAGAACAGCCATTAACCCAAAGTGTACCATAACTGTTTCTTCAATTGTAATGTCTATTCTATACTGGTAACAACAAGAACTATACTCCTCTATTTAAGTTTATTCTATTTTAAAATGTGAGTTCCCTGTCACAAACTGCGTGGAACCAACAACTGGCCCTATAGAGCAGTGCTTCTCACCCGCAGTCCACAAGTACCCCCCAACAGGCCAGGTTTTCATTATAGCTGAACTAGAGCACAGGTGATCAGTAACCATGGTAACTAAACTGCTCTCACCCATCAGCTGATTATTTCACCTGTGCTCTAGTTCTGCTATAATGAAAACCTGGCCTGTTGTGGGTACTTGAGGGCTGCGGTTGAGAAACACTGCTTTAGAGCACAGGCCAGCAAACATTTTCTGTGAAGGGTCATGTGTTAAATATATTAGGCTTTGCAAGCTAAGAGGGAAAAAATATAGGATAATATGTATTACATCTATAACATGGGAGAAAACAACATTTCCACAATTTTTTGTTAATTTTTTTTTTAAATACATGACAAATAAACAAGACACTTAGAAGCCTACTTATCAAGCCGTCAACTGCTGCATTCAACGGCACCAATACGCTCGCCTGACATCGCCTAACATTGCGGCCACGGATCTGAATACGCACCAAGTACGGGGCGATGAGCAGTGGAATGTTGTTAAGTAACAGTCATCAATCTCGCTGCTATTCGGCTTTTTCCCAGTTTTATTTATATACTGTGACTAAACACCGCCACTATACTAAACTGTTTAACCCCTATCCCGCCGCTCCTTGACCCTGCCGCAACTAAATAAAGTTATTAACCCCTATCCACCGCTCCCGGAGTCCACCGCAACTCTAATAAAGTTATTAACCCCTATCCCGCCGCTCCCGGAGCCCACCGCAACTCTAATAAACTTATTAACCCCTATCCCGCCGCTCCCGGAGCCCACCACAACTCTAATAAACTTATTAACCCCTATCCCGCCGCTCCCGGAGCCCACCACAACTCTAATAAACTTATTAACGCCTATCCCGCCGCTCCCGGAGCCCACCGCAACGCTAATAAACTTATTAACCCCTATTCCGCCACTCCCCGACACCGCCGCAGCTAACTTAGGCCTAGATTTGGAGTTTGGCGTTAGCCGTGAAAACCAGCGTTAGAGGCTCCTAACGCTGGTTTTGGCCGCCCGCTGGTATTTGGAGTCAGTGATTAAAGGGTCTAACGCTCACTTTTCAGCCGCGACTTTTCCATACCGCAGATCCCCTTACGTCAATTGCGTATCCTATCTTTTCAATGGGATCTTCCTAACGCCGGTATTTAGAGTTGTTTCTGAAGTGAGCGTTAGAGCTCTAACGACAAAACTCCAGCCGCAGGAAAATAGCAGTAGTTAAGAGCTTTCTGGGCTAACGCTGGTTCATAAAGCTCTTAACTACTGTACCCTAAAGTACATTAACACCCATAAACTACCTATGTACCCCTAAACCGAGGTCCCCCCACATCGCCGCCACTCGATTAAAATTTTTTAACCCCTAATCTGCCGACCGCCACCTACGTTATACTTATGTACCCCTAATCTGCTGCCCCTAACCCCGCCGACCCCTGTATTACATTTATTAACCCCTAACCTGCCCCCCACAACGTCGCCACCAGCTACTTAAAATAATTAACCCCTAATCTTCCGACCGCAAAGCGCCGCCACCTACGTTATCCCTATGTACCCCTAATCTGCTGCCCCTAACACCGCCGACCCCTATATTATATTTATTAACCCCTAATCTGCCCCCCTCAACGTCGCCGACACCTGCCTACACTTATTAACCCCTAATCTGCCGAGCGGACCTGAGCGCTACTATAATAAATGTATTAACCCCTAATCCGCCTCACTAACCCTATAATAAATAGTATTAACCCCTAATCTGCCCTCCCTAACATCGTCGACACCTAACTTCAATTATTAACCCCTAATCTGACGACCGGAGCTCACCGCTACTATAATAAATGGATTAACCCCTAAAGATAAGTCTAACCCTAACTCTAACACCCCCCTAAGTTAAATATAATTTAAATCTAACGAAATAAATTAACTCTTATTAAATAAATTATTCCTATTTAAAGCTAAATACTTACCTGTAAAATACATCCTAATATAGCTACAATATAAATTATAATTATATTATAGCTATTTTAGGATTTATATTTATTTTACAGGCAACTTGGTAATTATTTTAACCAGGTACAATAGCTATTTAATAGTTACCTAGTTAAAATAATAACAAATTTACCTGTAAAATAAATCCTAACCTAAGATATAATTAAACCTAACACTACCCTATCAATAAATTAATTAAATAAACTACCTACAATTAACCTAACACTACACTATCAATAAATTAATTAAACACAATTGCTACAAATAAATACAATTACATAAACTAGCTAAAGTACAAAAAATAAAAAAGAACTAAGTTACAAAAAATAAAAAAATATTTACAAACATAAGAAAAATATTACAACAATTTTAAACTAATTACACCTACTCTAAGCCCCCTAATAAAATAACAAAGCCCCCCAAAATAAAAAATTCCCTACCCTATTCTAAATTAAAAAAGGTAAAAGCTCTTTTACCTTACCAGCCCTGAACAGGGCCCTTTGCGGGGCATGCCCCAAGAAGTTCAGCTCTTTTGCCTGTAAAAAAAAACATACAATACCCCCCCCAACATTACAACCCACCACCCACATACCCCTAATCTAACCCAAACCCCCCTTAAATAAACCTAACACTAAGCCCCTGAAGATCTTCCTACCTTGTCTTCACCATCCAGGTTCACCGATCCGTCCTGAAGAGCTCCTCCGATGTCCTGATCCAAGCCCAAGCGGGGGGCTGAAGAGGTCCATGATCCGGTCAAAGTCTTCATCCAAGCGGGGCAGAAGAGGATCTTCCATCCGATTGAAGTCTTCATCCAAGCAGCATCCATCCGGAGCGAAGCGGCAGGATCCTGAAGACCTCCAGCGCGGAACATCCATCCGGCCCGACGACTGAACGACGAATGACTGTTCCTTTAAGGGATGTCATCCAAGATGGCGTCCCTCGAATTCCGATTGGCTGATAGGATTCTATCAGCCAATCGGAATTAAGGTAGGAATTTTCTGATTGGCTGATGGAATCAGCCAATCAGAATCAAGTTCAATCCGATTGGCTGATCCGATCAGCCAATCAGATTGAGCTCGCATTCTATTGGCTGATCGGAACAGCCAATAGAATGCGAGCTCAATCTGATTGGCTGATTGGATCAGCCAATCGGATTGAACTTGATTCTGATTGGCTGATTCCATCAGCCAATCAGAAAATTCCTACCTTAATTCCGATTGGCTGATAGAATCCTATCAGCCAATCGGAATTCGAGGGACGCCATCTTGGATGACGTCCCTTAAAGGAACAGTCATTCGTCGTTCAGTCGTCGGGCCGGATGGATGTTCCGCGCTGGAGGTCTTCAGGATCCTGCCGCTTCGCTCCGGATGGATGCTGCTTGGATGAAGACTTCAATCGGATGGAAGATCCTCTTCTGCCCCGCTTGGATGAAGACTTTGACCGGATCATGGACCTCTTCAGCCCCCCGCTTGGGCTTGGATCAGGACATCGGAGGAGCTCTTCAGGACGGATCGGTGAACCTGGATGGTGAAGACAAGGTAGGAAGATCTTCAGGGGCTTAGTTTTAGGTTTATTTAAGGGGGGTTTGGGTTAGATTAGGGGTATGTGGGTGGTGGGTTGTAATGTTGGGGGGGGTATTGTATGTTTTTTTTTACAGGCAAAAGAGCTGAAATTCTTGGGGCATGCCCCGCAAAGGGCCCTGTTCAGGGCTGGTAAGGTAAAAGAGCTTTTACCTTTTTTAATTTAGAATAGGGTAGGGAATTTTTTATTTTGGGGGGCTTTGTTATTTTATTAGGGGGCTTAGAGTAGGTGTAATTAGTTTAAAATTGTTGTAATATTTTTCTTATGTTTGTAAATATTTTTTTATTTTTTGTAACTTAGTTCTTTTTTATTTTTTGTACTTTAGCTAGTTTATGTAATTGTATTTATTTGTAGCAATTGTGTTTAATTAATTTATTGATAGTGTAGTGTTAGGTTAATTGTAGGTAATTGTAGGTAGTTTATTTAATTAATTTATTGATAGGGTAGTGTTAGGTTTAATTATATCTTAGGTTAGGATTTATTTTACAGGTAAATTTGTTATTATTTTAACTAGGTAACTATTAAATAGCTATTGTACCTGGTTAAAATAATTACCAAGTTGCCTGTAAAATAAATATAAATCCTAAAATAGCTATAATATAATTATAATTTATATTGTAGCTATATTAGGATGTATTTTACAGGTAAGTATTTAGCTTTAAATAGGAATAATTTATTTAATAAGAGTTAATTTATTTCGTTAGATTTAAATTATATTTAATTTAGGAGGGTGTTAGTGTTAGGGTTAGACTTAGCTTTAGGGGTTAATCCATTTATTATAGTAGCGGTGAGCTCCAGTCGTCAGATTAGGGGTTAATAATTGAAGTTAGGTGTCGGCGATGTTAGGGAGGGCAGATTAGGGGTTAATACTATTTATGATAGGGTTAGTGAGGCGGATTAGGGGTTAATAACTTTATTATAGTAGCGCTCAGGTCAGCTCGGCAGATTAGGGGTTAATAAGTGTAGGCAGGTGTCGGCGACGTTGTGGGGGGCAGATTAGGGGTTAATAAATATAATATAGGGGTCGGCGATGTTAGGGCAGCAGATTAGGGGTACATAGGGATAACGTAGGTTGCGGCTGTTTACGGAGCGGCAGATTAGGGGTTAAAAATAATATGCAGGGGTCAGCTATAGCGGGGGCGGCAGATTAGGGGTTAATAAGTGTAAGGTTAGGGGTGTTTAGACTCGGGGTACATGTTAGAGTGTTAGGTGCAGACGTAGGAAGTGTTTCCCCATAGGAAACAATGGGGCTGCGTTAGGAGCTGAACGCTGCTTTTTTGCAGGTGTTAGGTTTTTTTTCAGCTCAAACAGCCCCATTGTTTCCTATGGGGATATCGTGCACGAGCACGCTTTTGAGGCTGGCCGCGTCCATAAGCAACTCTGGTATCGAGAGTTGCATTTGCGGTAAAAATGCTCTACGCTCCTTTTTTGGAGCCTAACGCAGCATTTGTTTGAACTCTCGATACCAGAGTTAAATTTATGGTGCGGCCAGAAAAAAGCCCGCGGAGCGTTAACAGCCCTTCTACCGCCGAACTCCAAATCTAGGCCTAAATGTATTAACCCCTATCCCTCCTCTCCCGGAGCCCACTGCAACTAAATAAATGTATTAACCCCTAAACCCCTGGCCTTCCACATCAGTACCACTTACTAAACCTATTAACCCCTAAACCTAACAACCCGCTAATTTTATATTAAATATTAACTCATCCCTATCTTATAATAAATTAAAACTTACCTTTAGATTTAAATTAAACTATATTAAACTAATAATTAAACTACCCTAACTATTATACTAAAATTACATTAAACTATATTAAACTAGTAATTAACCTACCCTAACTATTATACTAAAATTACATTAAACTATATTAGTTAATCTACCCTGTTATACTAAAATTACATTAAACTACAAATTAAATTAAATATATTTTATATTTAAAAACCTAACCCTACTCAAATAATTTAAATCTACTATTAAAAATTACAAAGTTACAAAATAACAAACACTAAGTTACACAAAATAACACACTGTTACAAAAAAATAAGCATTAAGTTACACATAATAAAAAAATAAATTATCAAATATTTAAACTAATTACACCTTATCTAATAGCCCTATGAAAATAAAAAGCCCCCCCCCCCCAAAAAAAAAACCCTAGCCTACATTAAACTACCAATGGCCCTTAAAAGGGCCTTTTGCGGGGCATTGCCCCAAAGAAATCAGCTCTTTTACCTGTAAAAAAAAATACAAATACCCCCCCCAACAGTAAAACCCACCACCCACACAACCAACCCCCCCAAATAAAAACCTAATCTAAAAAACCTAAGCTCCCCATTGCCCTGAAAAGGGCATTTTTATGGGCATTTCCCTTAAAAGGGTATTTAGCTCTTTTTCCTTGTCCAAACTCTAATCTAAAAATAAAACCCACCCAATAAACCCTTAAAAAAACCTAACGCTAACCCCTGAAGATCCACTTACAGTTTCAGAAGACCCGACATCCATCCTCAACGAAGCGGCAGAAGTTCTCAGCGAAGCCGGCTGAAGTCTTCAACCAGGCAGAAGTCTTCATCCAGACGGCATCTTCTATCTTCATCCAGACGACATCTTCTATCTTCATCCATCCGGCGCGGAGCGGCTCAATCTTCAAGAAATCCGGCGCGGAGCATCCTCTGCTTTCGACGTCTTCTTCCGAATGAAGTTTCCTTTTAAATGACATCATCCAAGATGGCATTCCTTAGATTCCGATTAGCTGATAGATTTAAAGGAACCTTCATTGTTGAAGAAGACGTCGATTGAAGAGGATGCTCCGCGCCGGATGTCTTGAAGATGGAGCGGCTCCGCGCCAGATGGATGAAGATAGATGAAGACTTCTGCCGGCTTGGATGAAGACTTCGGCCCGCTTGGATGAAGACTTCTGTTGGCTTTGTTGAGGATGGATGTCGGGTCTTCAGAAACTGTAAGTGGATCTTCAGGGGTTAGTGTTAGGTTTTTTTAAGGGTTTATTGGGTGGGATTTATTTTTAGATTAGGGTTTGGGCAAGGAAAAAGAGCTAAATGCCCTTTTAAGGGCAATGCCCATACAAATGCCTTTTTCAGGGCAATGGGGAGCTTAGGTGTTTTAGATTAGGTTTTTATTTGGGGAGATGGTTGTGTGGGTGGTGGGTTTTACTGTTGGGGGGGTATTTGTATTTTTTTACAGGTAAAAGAGCTGATTTCTTTGGGGCAATGCCCTGCAAAAGGCCCTTTTAAGGGCCATTGGTAGTTTATTGTAGGCTAGGGTTTTTTTATTTTGGGGGGACTTTTTTATTTTCATAGGGCTTAGATTAGGTGTAATTAGTTTAAATATTTGATATATTATTTTTTATTTTGTGTAACTTAGTGTTTATTTTTTTTGTAAAATAGTGTTTGTTATTTTGTGTAACTTAGTTGTTAGTTTTTTGTAACTTAGTCATTTTTAATAGTAGATTCAAATTATTTGAGTAGGGTTAGGTTTTAAAATATGTAATATAGTTAATTTAATTTGAAGTTTAATGTAATTTTAGTATAACAGTTAGGGTAGGTTAATTATTAGTTTAATATAGTTTATTGTAGTTTTAGTCTAATAGTTAGGGTAGATTAATTAATTGTTTAATTTGTAGTTTAATGTAATCTTAGTATAACAGTTAGGGTAGGTTAATTATTAGTTTAATATAGTTTATTGTAATTTTAGTCTAATAGTTAGGGTAGGTTAATTATTAGTTTAATATAGTTTAATTTGAATCTAAAGGTAAGTTTAAATTTATTATAAGATAGGGATGAGTTAATATTTAATGTAAAGTTAAGGGGTTGTTAGGTTTAGGGGTTAATAGGTTAATTTAGTTTATGGCGATGTGGGGGGCTGGCGGTTTAGGGGTTAATAGGTTTAGTAAGTGGTACTGATGTGGGAGGCCAGGGGTTTAGGGGTTAATAACTTTATTTAGTTGCGGTGGGCTCCGGGAGCGGCGGGATAGGGGTTAATACTTTTATGTAGGTGGTGGCGGTGCGGCAGATTAGGGGTTAGTAAGTATAATGTAGGTGGCGGCGGTGTAGGGGGCGGCAGATTAGGGGTTAATAAGTATAATGTAGGTGGCGGCGGTGTCAGGGCGGCAGATTAGGGATGTTTAGACTCGGGGGTTATGTTAGGGTGTTAGGTGTAAACATAACTTTTATTCTCCCATAGGAATCAATGAGATATCGGGCTGCAGCGAACATTGAAAAGCAGGTACGCTTGGCCGGAATAGTGGCGAGCGTACCTGTTGGATATTTGTTAACTAGCAAAAGTAGTCAGATAGTGCCAAATTTGCATTCGGAACATCTGTAATGACGTAAGCATCGATCTGTGTCGGACTGAGACTGGCGGATCGTATGTTACGTCACAGATTTCAACTTTTGCCGGTCTGTAGGCTTTGATAAATAAGAGGAATCAGGCTCTCCACAATTACGCTGCGGAATTCCAGCGTATTTGCGGTTGACGGCTTGATAAATAGGCCTCTTTGAAACTTAGTTTGGTTGCAGCCTCATTTTTTAGTTTAACTTATTTATTTTTAAGACTTTTAACTTAATACGTTTCTGTGTTACATTTTCTAATTTTTCTGAGCGTTGCTTTTCTTAGAGTTGGGGATATTGTGGCGCCATATATTGTAATGCACTGATCAGCTGCATATTGTCTCTGTCATATCTATTCAACTCTGCTGAAAACAAAAGCAGCCACAGACAATACATAAATGAACGCACGAGAGTGGCTGTGTTCCAATAAAAAAATTAATGGACAATTAAATTTGAATATAATCTAAGTTTCATGTCACAAAATATTGTTCCCCTTTTGATATATTTTTCAAACATTTAAAATATAAATTCTAGCTTGAGGATTGTACAAAAACAGCTTTATTTGGGTGATGGTCCCACACATCTTCTAAGCTGCCTTTACTCTGTTCGCAAGCTATAAATCCATCACACAGAGACCTCTCAATCAATTGGAGTAGTTAACTCAAGCTCAGTACCTCAAATTTATCTGCAGCATTAGATCAAGGGGAGAAGTAATTGTTGCAAGATTGATCTGACCTAGTTATCAAAGCCTCAAGATCGGCAAATGATGAAATTTGTGACGTAACATACGATCCCGCGATCTCAATCCGACGCAGATCGCTGCTTACGTCATTACAGATGTTCCGAATACACATTCGGCTCTATTTGACACTTTTTCCAATTTATCAAACTACAGGTACGCTCGCGGCTATTCTGACGCATAGTACCTGGTTTCCAATCCGCCACCCTTGAGGCCGCGGATGCCACAGAAATCAATGGGAGTATGAAAGCACCGAAAGCTTATGTTCGATGCTGCGAGAGAATGAACCATACTCCATTGATTTCTAATCTGCCGCCCCAGACATCGCCGCCACCTACATAATGTTATTAACTCCTATTCCGCCGATCCCCGACACCGCCGCCACTAAATAAACTTATTAACACCTAAACCTCTGGTCTCCCACATCACCACCACTAACTAAACCTATTAACCACTAAACTGTCATCCCTCCACATTGCAAAAAACGAAATTAAGCTATTAACCCCTAAACCTCTGGCCTCCCACATCACCACCACTAACTAAACCTATTAACCCCTAAACCATCAGCCCCCCACATTGCAAAAACTAAATTAAGCTATTAACCCCTAAACCTAACAACCCCATAACTTTAAATTAAAATTACAACATCCCTATCTTCAAATAAATTAAAACTTACCTGTAGAATTAAAATAACTAATTTTAAACTATTAATTAACCTACCCTAACTATTGTACTACAATTAAATTAAACTACTAATTAAATAAACTAAATTACATATTAAAAATCCTAACCCTACTAAAATTATTTAAATATACAATTAAACATTATTACAAAGTCCTAAATTAAAAACAAAACAAAAAAACACTAAGGGCTCCATTACATATGTGGCGTCGCATGCAAAAACCGGCGCTGCCAGTTTTTATGCGATTTTGCTATTACATATACGGCGCCGCATATAAATGCGGCACGTATATTTCACCCGTCGTCCACAATTTTTACTCCCATAAGCTAACATGGGACCGCGTCGCAAATCGGTATCCAATATTCAGCGCAAGGACTTACGTGGCAAAAATGGAGAAATTTTACTCCATTTTCACCTCGCCAAACAAGGCAGCCGCAGCAGGCCTTGCGCTGAGTATGGGAGCACCGTAACTCCCGTAACTGCTTGTAAAATATAAACTAACACCTAATGCATGCGCAATATCTATCTACCTGTCAACCACAATCACTAATAAAGTGTATTAACCCCTATATCCGCCATCAAACCTACACCGCAACTAATAAAAGTTTTAACCCCTAAACCGACAACCCCCCCACAACGCAATATGCCTAATTAAACTATTAACCCCTATATACGCCATCAAACCCACACTGCAATTACTTATTAACTATTAACCCCTAATCCTCCAATAACCCACAACGCAATCTAATCTATCTATTAACCCCTAATTTGCCAATAACCCACAATGCAATCTAATCTATTAACCCCTAATCCGCCAATAACCCACAACGCAAATAGTTAAACACTAAGCCCCCTAACCTAACACCCCTTAAACTAACCCCATTACATGAATTCAACTAAAACTAAATTACAATTAAAAAAACTAGCATTACTTTAAAAAATTAAAAAACTAAGTATAAATTAATCTAAAATTACAAAAAATAATACAGCTAAATTTACATAAAATAAAAAAGAGAATGGCCAATAATTAAATAATTATACCTAATCCCTATGAAAATAAAAAAGCCCCCCAAAATAAAAACGCCTCCTAATCTAATGATAGACTACCAATAGCCCTTAAAAGGGCTTTTTGCATGGCAATGCCCCAAGATAAACAGCTCGTTTACACAAAAAAGTCTAAGTACCCCCTAAAAGTCAGATCCACCCACCCACCAAACCCCCCAAAATAAAAGCAGCTAACACTATAAAAAAATAAAAATACCCGTTGCCCTGAAAAGGGCTTTGTATGGGCATTGCCCTTAAAAGGGCATTTAGCTCTTTTGGTATCCTTTAAAGGGCATTAAGATTAACCGCTCTTTTAGGAAAAGCCCATCCCTAATCTAAATAAAAGAAACCCCCCAAAAATCCTTTAAAAACCCCTAACCCCCAAGTGGTACTCACCTGTCCTGAAGTCCGGTGGAGAAGGTCCTGTTCCAGGCAGTAAAGTCTTCTTCCAAGCGGCGACCTCTTCTTTCTTCTTCCAGGAACCAGCAGGAGCGGAGGGCGGAGTTGAAGACCGATGACCGCGGAGCTGAAGACCGGCGACCCTGGAACTGAAGACCGGCGACCGCGGAGCCATGGAGCGTGGAGGATTCTCTTCATATGATCTCCGCCGTACACTGAATAGGAATTCAAGGTACACGATTAAAAATGGCGTCCCTTAAATTCCTATTGGCTGATAGGATGAGAGCTACTGAAATCCTATTAGCTGTTCAAATCAGCCAATAGGATGAAAGCTAATGAAATTCTATTGGCTGATTTGAATAGTCAATAGAGTTTCAGTGCCGTAAGTCACTAGCGACTCCAGAAATTTGCATTTACGCACATTTCTGGACATCGCTAGTTTATCCGACTTACGGCACTTTATGAACTGCCGGCGTCGTATATGTAATAGCCCGATGTGCGAGGTAAAATTACAGGCGGCGCGGGTTGCAGCGCTTGCGCTGAAGCCTGCGCCGTATATGTAATCGCGCCCAAGGTTACCAAAAAAAACCCCCACTAAATTACGAAAAATAACAAACCAAATTATCAAAAATATTTTTTTTTACACCTAATCTAATGGCCCTATCAAAATAAAAAAGCCCCCCCAAATAAAAAAAAAACCCTAGCCTACAATAAACTACCAATGGCCCTTAAAAGGTCCTTTTGTGTGGCATTGCCCCAAAGATAACAGCTCTTTAACCTTGCAAAACAAATACAAACACCCCCCAACAGTAAAACCCACCACCCACCCAACCAACCCCCCCCCAATAAAAAACTATCTAAAATAAGCTAACCAACCCATTGCCCTGAAAGGGGCATTTGTATGGGCATTGCCCTTAAAAGGGCATTTAGCTCTTTTACTGCCCAGACCCTAATCTAAAAATAAAACCCACCCAAAATGTTTTTTAAAAAACCTAACACTAACCCCCGACGATCCACTTACAGTTCTTGAAGGATCCATCCAGCCGACAAAGTCCTCATTCAGGACTATTTTAATTCTACAGATAAGTTTTAATTTATTTGAAGATAGGAATGTTGTAATTTTAATTTAAAGTTTTGGGGTTGTTAGGTTTAGGGGTTAATAGCTTAATTTAGTTTTTTGCAATGTGGGGTGCTAATAGGTTTAGTTAGTGGTGGTGATGTGGGAGGCCAGAGGTTTAGGGGTTAATAAGTTTATTTAGTGGTGGCAGTGTCGGGGAGCGGTGGAATAGGGGTTAATAACTTTATTTATGCTGCAGCAGTGTCGGGGAGCGGCGGAATAGGGGTTAATAACTTTATTTAGGTTGGGGCGGTGTCGGGGAGCATAGGGATAGGGGTTAATAACTTTATTTAGGTTGCGGCGGTGTCAGGGAGTGGCGGAATAGGGGTTAAAAGGCCACTGTAAGCTAGATATTTTTATGCCTGTTACTAACTAACCTACCCCAAATACGCTTTTTATCAATAGCATTTCATTTAACAATTCTCACGTATATCAGAAATCTTGGTCTGCAAATTTAATGTTTTCCAAACCACTCTGTGGGTATCCTTTGCTCTGTACCAATCTGTTTACAATACCTAGGTTTCAAATGGCGCTTTAAACACAAAGCCTTATTTGTTTAAGTATTTTGAACACGCAGTGCTGAAATAGTGGGCAGGATAACGTGACATCATCATCATGTCTATTAACTTTAATATGTAGTGTTTAGCTTAAAATTATAACAGAAAGTAATCCTTTTAAACATTTTAGTATAGTGGCGGCGTTTAGTGAAATGGTATAAAAAAGTTGGGAAAAAGCTGAATAGACGCGATCGATGCTGCTAGTTAACAACAGTCCGATGAAAAAGCTGAATAGACGCGATCGACTGACTGCTAGTTAACAACAGTCCCGATGCCTCATCGCCCCTTACTTGGTGCTCGGTTTTTGACGGCTTTTTTATTAAATAAGGGAGAGCGTATTGAGATCCCCCAGCGGCCGCGATGTTTGTGCGATATTAGGGGAGCCGTATTGATGCCGGTGAATGCAACACTAGTAGACACTTTGATTAATATCCCCCTATGTCTTAAGAACTGTTCAGTTTTTGGGGGAAAAGTGATACAATAAACAGAGTGCTTTATTCATTTAAGAAGCTACAAAGCACCTTCAGCTGCAGACTAGCCTCAGACTTCTCCGACCACAGAGATTGACAAACCCCTGCTCATGGTGTTTGCCGACGGGGCAAAGTATGCAATGATAGATACGGGCACGGTATTGTTGCTTGCTAGACACAATGCCGGGGGGAAAGAGGCATAGAGGAAAGCCAGTGTCCGTCTGGGGATTAGTAAATCTAGCCCTTTGTTCTTTAATATTTACTATACAGATAGATGTTGTGTTTACCAAAGCAAAAGAACAGTAAAAACAATGGGCACATCTAGTGGTGGCTTATTCAAAAGGTCACTGAATGGCAATGCTCACCAAATATTTTTCATTTAAATAAATTGTATAATAAACATTTAACAATGTTTATATTCTATAAAGAATAGTTTCAGATTAGTCATTCCACATGCCTCCCAATATCCTATCCCCCAAATTTTTTAACCTGGGATTGGGCATAAATGGTGATTTGACAATGAGACCTGCAGGTTGTGAAGGGGCGAGTCACGAAGATGATTTACAGAAACGTAGTTTCTCTGGATAAAGAAGTGCCTTAGAACCTTTCACACATGTATGGCGCAGTCAAAGATGATCAGTTACAGAAACGTGAAGTCTTGCTGATAGCGAGGTTCTTAGAAACCTCACACACAATGCAAGGGCAGTCAAAAGGATGATCAGTTACAGAAACGTAGTCTGGCTGGGTTAGAGCTGGTGTCTCGAACCCTTGCACACAATGCCAAGGGGCAGTCAGAAGAAGATCTGCTTACAGAAACGTAGTCTGGCTGGATAGTGAGGTGTCTCGGAACCCTTGCACACAATGCAAGGGGGCAGTCAGAAGAAGATCTTTACAGAAACGTAGTCTGGCTGTATAGAAAGGTGTCTCAGACAGTCACACACATGTAAGGGGTCTTAGCATGGGCTTTCTGGTGGTGTTATTAGGGGTTTTTCACCTAAACCTCTGCAAAGCCACTCATAAATTATAGTGACTTCCATTGCCCTTTTGAAGTGTTTGCTATTTCAAAACTGAAAGAATTTTTTTATTTTATTTTATTCTTTAAATTTAGCTAATTAGTCTTGGTGTCTGCAGACTTAAACTCGGATTGAGGCAAGTTGTGTATGGAGTTTGGCTATTGAAAAACAATTGAGGGCAAAACAAGATGTTCAGTTGTTTTAAAAAAACATTTTTGACTGGATGTTATTCTGTAGCAAAACAACATATATTTCTTGTAATTACCAAGGCGTTTACTGTCCCCTTTAATTAATATTTATCTATTCCTTACTTATTTGATTTATTATAAAATGAATGCAAAATATTTCAATTATTCTTGCCTTTCCATTTTAGCCACTTATTTAACTTTCCTGTTTGATCTCTATTAAAGGGGGTATGAACGCAAAAAATGATCTTTTGTGATTTAGACAGAGCATCCAATTTCATAAAAGTTTCCAGTTTATTTCTATACTCAAATTTTAATTTGACAATAAGTATGAACAAATAGTTAAATCTCCTTCCATTTTTATTCTGTATAGTATACTCCTAGGGTGTTGCTACAAATCGTAGCTTTGGGCTTAGGCCAAGGGAAAAATGTGACACAATGATAACTATTGCCATCAAGTGAACTGCACATATAAATATATCTATACAATCACACAGTATTTACTCACCACCCAGCCACAAACACATTCCCCACATACTAAAGCACCACACTAATCTCTGCTTCAACAGGAGAGAGGAATAGAAAGAACTGATAACACTTGGAGTTTCACAAAACCACACACTTGGAACTACATTCTCCCATAAGTCCTTTGCCAGTAACGGCCCCTGGGTATATTCAATATTGTGCTGGAACACATAGCTCCCTATTTATCGTACACTATCTTATACTTTATATCTCTAACCTCCATTCAAACACAGATTCTAGATGCAAAATTAGACACGGTCTAGGACAGGTGTCACATTTAAAGAGACACTACAATTATAATATCATGAATAGTAACTGAAAAAACAAAATGAGTTTTTATAATAGTGTAACAACTATTGAAATTTCCTTAATCTCCCCTTGGATTTAAAGGAAAATGTATGCTACCATGCCACGCCATAATCTTAAAGCGATATTAAACACAAACATTGAGTGTCCCATAAACAATTTAATGAATGAATATTCTTTAATTGCATGTTGTTGTGTCTGTTTTTGCTATAAAAATGCACTTGTTTCACAGTCCAAGAGAAGTAAATTCTCTAGGGACTGTGAAACTAAATTCTTCAATTGCTGAACCGCTGCATACTACACAGTGGTTCCTTAGAGCAGTGCACAAACTCCTTTACATCTAGCCCTAACAGATTGCAATGAAGGGATGAAAACTGCTAGCCGGTCTGAGAGGTGGGAAAGAATAGTTTAGCAGCCCACAACACTACTGAAACAGAGCAACAAAAACAGATAGCTCAGAAAAGCGAGAAACTCATTCAGCAAACTGTAATGAATTGTATATATGTTTATGTGACTGTGCTTATGTATTTATGTCTTTCAGTTATCAGATAGAAAACAATGTCTAACTAAAACTAAGTACACTTAATGGTTTGATAAAAACTGCATTGGAAAACATCTAATAAAATGACTCATTGCCTATGAACCTTAGTACATATTTCCTATTGTTTCTTGCAGAAACAAACTCAGGACTCCTTCTTCCAATAGACTGACAGCAACTGAATAGTTTCTCTGCATCTGTGTTATGTATATAATCTCTCCTCCCACTATGTATTTTATATGGAATCCCCTGAGCTCCAATTCTCCTATAAGGGCTATCGCCTGTACTAAGGGATAAAAGTCTCTGGCATATTATTTCATTTGTCCATCTGAAAACAGAGATTAATAAGAAACATTGTCTCACCCTGAAGCCTTAAAGGGATATGAAACCCAGACAGAGCATGCCATTTTAAACAACTTTCTAATTCACTCCTATTATAACATTTTCTTCAGTTCTCTTGGTATCTTTTGTTGAAAAGCAGGGGATGTATGCTTAGGAACGTCCCATTTCTGAATCACTATATGGCAGCAGTTTTGCAAGAAAGTAATCCATATGCACGAGCACTAGATGACAGCACTATTTCCTACCATGTAGTGCTCCAGATGCCTACCTAGGTATCTCTTCAACACAAAATATCATGGGAACGAAGCAAATTTAATAGAAGTAAATTTGAAATTTTTTAAAAATGGTATGCTCTGCTCTGAATCACAAAAGAAACGTTTTGAGTTTCAAATCCCTTTAAAGAGACATCTTTATTATTTTTTAAATATTGTGCTTTGTTCTACACTGCCTAGAGGGGAAAAAAAGCAAAATCTGTAACCGAAGTTTTTAAAATGCTGCAAATTTCCCAAACCAGCTATTTGACTTGTAGGTAATTGAATTTGCTTTTTGACCTGTCTAGGTAGCGTTGGGGCATATTATAGTGGTATCAAAACACCCTAAGTATAGAATACAATAACTATGCATACGCTGTATAAAAAACTTACATTTGGAGACGGTTCTTTTTGTTCATATTTTGTGTCTTCTTTTCCATTGGCTTCTGAATGTTTCAGCTGATATGTCTGCCTTCAATGAAAAGTAATATAATCTTTATAAGAGCATAACGGGCCTGCCAGGATACCCATGAAATTACAGTTGTAACTTAAATACTCCAGTAGACTTGGCATGCGTCTGTAATTCAAAGATAAGCAACTGGTGAGATGTAAAGTTCAGAAAGAAAAAATAAAAAGTAAAAATCATAGTTGTGGTGTTAATGTCAAACTTAATATCATAACAGAAAACTGGTGTAAAGATTTGGGCAAAAACAAAATATTCTACTATCATAAGAATAACTGTGATTGGTGGTTACACATATATTCTCTTGTCATTCGCTCACTAGATGTGTTCAGCTAAATCCTTAGCACATTGCTGCTCTGGAAATGACTATATATTTACAGTTATATGCGAGCAACATTGCAATAATTAAATGCTCTAATATATTAGAACATTTTTGTTTTGCACTTTTCTTGTCCTTTAAATGGATATTAAAACTCTATATTTCTATTAAAGGAGCATTGTACTGTAAAATTGGTTCCCCTAATGTGTTCCCAATGACGTGTTAAAGTATCTACAGAGTATAAAAATGTATGGTATCCTACTCCTTTAGTTTTATTTTTATTTTTTGCATATTAAAAATATATTTTTCTGACTGAATGGGCAGTCCTCCTGATCCTTATCTCTATACATTAGGGCAGAGCTTTCCAAACTTTTCATGTTGGTGACACACTTTTTAAACCTACATAATTTTAGTGACACAGTAATTCAGTTGTACTAGCAAACAGGAGGTTAAACTAACCTTGTTTTAGAGATACGGACATATACATAAATGATATAATAACAAATGTATTTACAAGTAAGTATGTGCAAGAATTAAAAAAAGGTTAAAAGGGACACTGAACCCAAATTTTTTCTTTTGTGATTTAGATAGAGCATGAAATTTTAAGCAACTTTCTAACTTTACTCATATTATCAAATTTTCTTTATTCTCTTGGCATCTTTATTTGAAATGCAAGATTGTAAGTTTAGATGGCCGGCCCATTTTGGTGAACAACCTGGGTTGTCCCTGTTGATTGGTGGATAAAATTCATCCACCAATAAAAAAGTGCTGTCCAGAGTCTGAACCAAGAAAAAGCTTAGATGCCTTCTTTTTCCTATGCTTACATTCAAAAAAAGATAGCAAAGAGAACGAAGAAAATTTGATAATAGGAGTAAATTAGAAAGTTGCTTAAAAATGCATGCTCTATCTGAATCATGAAAGAAAAAATTAGGTTCAGATGTCCCTTTAAAACCACCAATAGCTACTTACTATTTTAACTGGGATGTATGAGGTTGATGGGATGAACACAATTTCTGAATATTTTGGTGGAATATTAGAGACTCGCATTTCATCATCAAGCATTTAAGCTTCCACTTCCTATCCATATATCAAGAGCAATGCACTATTGGGAGCTAGCTGCAAAAAACCCCACTGACTTCTGACTTCAGCTCAGCGTTTTAAGCTTCTGCCTCAGAGCTCTGCGAGATGCACTGACTACTGCCCGCACTGCAAACACTGCTGTCCCACTCACTGACTTCACCTTGCAGTCATGAGCGGATTAAGGAGGACTACACGTGCAGTCAGGAGCCAGTTGTGCCGCCAATGGGAATAGTTTCAGTTCCCAATGAGCTGTGCCAATAGGTTAAGATGTTCTGTGACCCACTAAGTATCAATCACGAGGTCAACCATGTGATATGCGTAGCAAGCAGGTGGAAAGTCGGAAACCAAAAAATTTTTTATTTTTTTTTTACATTTCAAAATAATTAGTGCTGAAGGAGGGACACACCCTACACACTGCTGCCGACACACTAATGTGTCATGACACACAGTTTGGAAAGCACTGCATTAGGGCCTCCTTATCTTAAAGGAATAGTCTAGTCAAAATTAAACTTTCATGATTCAGATAGAACACACAATTTTAAGCAACTCTCTAATTTACTCCTATTATCAATTTCTCGTTGTTCCTTTCGTATCTTTATTTGAAAAAGCAAGAATGTAAGCATAGGAGCCAGACCAATTTTGGTTCAGCACCTGGGTAGCCTTTTCTGATTAGTGTCTAAATTTAGCCACCAATCCTACCCAGGTGCTGAACCAAAAAACATAATTCATGTAAGAACTTACCTGATAAATTAATTTCTTTCATATTGCAAGAGTCCATGAGCTAGTGACGTATGGGATATACAATCCTACCAGGAGGGGGCAAAGTTTCCCAAACTCAAAATGCCTATAAATACACCCCTCACCACACCAACGATTCAGTTTAAACGAATAGCCCAAGTAGTGGGGTGACAAAACAAAGGAGTAAAAAGCATCAACAAAGGAAATTGAAATAACTGTGCTTTATTACAAAAATAATCATAACCACCATAAAAAAGGTGGGCCTCATGGACTCTTGCCAATATGAAAGATAATGAATTTATCAGGTAAGTTCTTACATAAATTAATGTTTTCTTTCATGTAATTGGCCAGAGTCCATGAGCCAGTGATGTATGGGGGTAGCAATACCCAAGATGTGGAACTCCAAACAAGAGACACTAGAGAGGGAGGGATAAAATAAAAACAGCATTTTCTGCTGAAAAAATGAATCCCTCAACCAAAAAAAATAAGTTTTTTTCTCATAAATGAAAGAAAAAAACTTAAAACATAAACAGAAGAATCAAACTGAAACAGCTGCCTGAAGAATGTTTCTACCAAAAACTGCTTCCGAAGAAGCAAATACATAAAAAACGTTAGAATTTAGTAAATGTATGCAAAGAAGACCAAGTTGCTGCTTTGCAAATCTGATCAACTGAAGCTTCATTCTTAAAAGCCCACAAAGTAGAGACTGATCTAGTAGAATGAGCTGCAACTCTCTGAGGCGGGGCTTGACCGGACTCCAAATAAGCTTGATGAATCAAAAGCTTTAACCAAGATGCCAAGGAAATGGCAGAAGCCTTCTGACCTTTCCTAGAACCAGAAAATATAACAAATAGACTAGAAGTTCTTCCTGAAATCTTTAGTAGCTTCAACATAATATTTCAAAGCTCTTACCACATCCAAAGAATGTAAGGATCTCTCCAAAGAATTCTTAAAGTGAAAGTAAATTTTAGCCCTTTACAACACATCCAAGTATTGTATACATTCCAAATAGTAGGATCGCTATTTTTTTTTCTTCATTATGTGAATTTCGACTTTAATTAAAATTTTATTCTTCTAACCTTATCCGTCATGCTCCGCCCATCTTAGACTTCCTATGTTTCTGTGTTTAGATGTATAGAGCGGTCCCACCCGCTCTATATGTATGTTAAATGCGCGTTCACAAGCAAAGAACGCATTGCGCATGGGGCGAATCGTAGATCTTACCATTAATGCACATGCGATTCTGTGATGAGCCTCTTTACAACGCGCATGCATGAATTCGTCCTTGGCTGTTATAAACAAAAAGGTGTGCGCATGCGCGAATCGTGAACGGGCGTCTACATAACGAGCACAACACAAGATTTGCCGCATGCGCAATTGAACACATAGGCGGATGACGTCGGCTCATGGCCCGCCTATCGGCCAGAAAGTCAATTGGTCGACCGGTAATGAACGTGATCAGGAAGTAAAATGAGAAGAGAAAAATGGGGTTGAATTGTAAGTAGTAAAATATTGAGTTTATTTGCGGCGAAAATGGCTTTTGCATGCAAATTTGTACAAACTCTGAATGAAACTCCCTATTTATTTTAAATGAACTATGTAACTGAGGAGAGTGGGACCTACATAACTTTACTTTCACTTTAAGATTAGGACACAAAAAGAGACAACATTTCTCTATTAATGTTGTCTAGAATTCACAACCTTAGGTAAGAATTACAGCCTTATCCTGATCGAAAAATCAGAAAAGGAGATTCACAAGAAAGAGCAGATAATAGAAACTCTTCTTGCAGAAGAGATGGCCAAAAGGAACACACTTTCCAAAGAAGTAGTTTAATGTCAGAAGAATGCATAGGCTCAAAAGAGGAGCCTGTAAGCCTTCAAAACCAAATTAAGACTCCAATGAGAGAGATTGATTTAATGACAGGCTTGATACGGACCAAAGCCTGTACAAAACAGTGAATATCAGAGCTTAGCAACTCTTTCTGTGAAATAAAACAGAAAGAACAGAGATTTGTCCCCTTCAAGGAACATGCAGACAAACCCATATCCAAACCATCCTGAAGAAAACTTTAAAATTCTAGGAATTCTAAAGAATGCCAAGAGAATTTATGAGAAGAACACCATGAAATATGTCTTCCAAACTCGATAATAAATCTTCCTAGAAAAAGATTTACGAGCCTGTAGCATAGTATTAATCAATGAGTCAGAGAAATCTCTATGACTAAGCACTAGGCGTTCAATTTCCCATACCTTCAAATTTAATGATTTGAGATCCTGATGGAAAAAACGGACCTTGAGATAGAAGGTCTGGCCTTAAGGGAAGTGGCCAAGGTTGGCAACTGGACATCCGAACAAGATCTGCATACTAAAACTGTGGAGGCCATGCTGGAGCTACCAGCAAGACAATACGATTGTTCCATGATGATTTTGGAAATCACTCTTGGAAGAAGAAACAGAGGCGGGAAAATATAAGCAGGTTGGTAAACACAGGGAACTGTCAACGATCCACTGCTTCCGCCTAAGGATCCCTGGACCTGGACAGGTACCTGGGAAGTTTTTTGTTTAGATGAGAAGCCATCAGATCTATTTCTGGAAGACACCACATTTGAACAATTGAGACAAACACATCTGGATGGAGGGACCACTCCCCCCGATTGAAAGTCTGACGGCTGAGATAATCCCAATTGTCTACACCTGGTATATGAACCCGCAGAAAATTAGACTGGAGCTGGATTCCGCCCCAAGCAAGTATCCAAGATACTTCTTTCATAGCTTGGGACTGTGAGTCCCACCCTGATGATTGACATATGCCACAGTTGTGATATTGTCTGTCTAAAAACAAATGAACGGTTCTCTCTTCAACAGAGGCCAAACCTAAAGAGCCCTGAAAATAGCACGGAGTTCCAAAATATTGATTGGTAATCTCGCCTCTTGAGATTTCCAAACCCCTTGTGCTGTCAGAGATCCCCAGACAGCTCCCCAACCTGAAATACTTGCATATGTTGTTGATTACAGTCCAGGTTGGACGAAGAAAAGAGGCCCCTAGAACTATACAATCGGTGATCTAAACCACCTAGTCAGAGATAGAACATTGGCATTTAAGGATATTAATTGTGATATCTTTGTATAATCCCCTGCACCACTGGTTCAGCATACAAAGCTGGGGAGGTCTCATGTGAAACAAGCAAAGGGGATCGCGTCGATGCTGCAGTCATGAGACCTAAAACTTCCATGCACATAAACTGAAGGGAATGATTGAGACTGCAAGGTTCCGACAAACTGAAACCAATTTTAATAGTCTCTTGTCTGTTAGAGATAGAGTCATGGACACTGAATCTATCTGGAAACCCTAAAAAGGTGACCCTTGTATGAGGAATCAAAGAACTTTTTGGTAAATTGATCCTCCAACATGTCTTCGAAGAAGCAACACTAGTTGATTGTGTGAGATTCTGCAGAATGTAAAGACTGAGCTAGTACCAAGATATCGTCCAAATAAGGAAACACTGCAATACCCCCGATCTCTGATTACAGGAGAGTAGGGCACTGAGAACCTTTGAAAAGATTCTTGGAGCTGTCGCTTAGGCCAAATGGAAGAGTGACAAATTGGTAATGCTTGTCTAGAAAAGAGAATCTCAGAAACTGGTAATGATCTGGATGAATCGGAATATGAAGAAATGCATCCTGTAAGTCTATTGTGGACATATAATGCCATTGCTGAACAAAAGGCAGAATAGTCCTTATAGTCACCATTTTGAAAGTTGACACTCTTACATAACGATTCAAAATTTTCAGATCCAGAACTGGCCTGAATGAATTTTCTTTCTTTGGGACGATGAATAGATTTGAATAAAACACCCAGACCCTGTTCCTGAAACGGAACTGGTATGATTACCCCTGAAAGCTCCAGGTCTAAAACACACTTCAGGAAAGCCTGAGCCTTTACTGGATTTGCTGGAATGCGTGAGAGAAAATATCTTCTCACAGGAGGTCTTACTCTGAATCCTATTCGGTACCCCCTGAGAGACAATACTCTGAATCCATTGATTTTGGACAGAATTTGCCCAAATATCTTTGAAAAATCTTAACCTGCCCCCTACCAGTTGAGCTGGAATGAGAGCCGCACCTTCATGCAGACTTGGGAGCTGGCTTTGGTTTCTTAAATGGCTTGGATTTATTCCAACTTGAAGAAGGTTTCCAGTTGGAACCAGCTTCTTTGGGGGAAGGATTAGGTGTCTGTTTCTTATTTTTTTCGAAAGGAACGAAAATGGTTAGAAGCTTAGATTTATCCTTAAGTCTTTTATCCTGAGGCCAAAAAAACTCCCTTCCCCCAGTGACAGTTGAAATAATAGAATCCAACTGACAACCAAATAACTTATTACCTTGGAAAGAGATAGTAACCTAGACTTAGATGCCATGTCAGCATTCCAAGACTTAAGCCACAAAGCTCTTCTAGCTAAAATAGCTAAAGACATAGATTTAACATCAATTTTGATGATATCAAAAATGACATCACAAATAAAATGATTAGCATGTTGAAGCAAACGAACAATTCTAAACAAATCAGGATCCACTTCCTTTTGCGCTAAGCTTTCCAACCAAAACGTTGATGCAGCTGCAACATCAGCCAAAGAAATTGCAGGCCTGAGAAGATGACCGGAATATAAATAGGCTTTCCTTAGATAGGATTCAAGTTTCCTATCTAAAGGATCTTTAAAGGAAGTACAGTGGGGCAAAAAAGTATTTAGTCAGCCACCAATTGTGCAAGTTCTCCCACTTAAGAAGATGAGAGAGGCCTGTAATTTTCATCATAGGTATACCTTAACTATGAGAGACAAAATGTGGAAACAAATCCAGACAATCACTTTGTCTGATTTGGAAATAATTTATTTGCAAATTATGGTGGAAAATAAGTATTTGGTCACCTATAAACAAGCAAGATTTCTGGCTCTCACAGACCTGTATCTTCTCCTTTAAGAGGCTCCTCTGTCCTCCACTCATTACTTGTATTAATGGCACCTGTTTGAACTTGTTATCAGTATAAAAGACACCTGTCCACAACCTCAAACAGTCACACTCCAAACTCCACTATGGTGAAGACCAAAGAGCTGTCGAAGGAAACCAGAAACAAAATTGTAGACCAGCACCAGGCTGGGAAGACTGAATCTGTAATAGGCAAGCAGCTTGGTGTGAAGAAATCAACTGTGGGAGCAATAATTAGAAAATGGAAGACCACTGATAATCTCCCTCGATCTGGGGCTCCACGCAAGATCTCACCCTGTGGAGTCAAAATAATCACAAGAACGGTGAGCAAACATCCCAGAACCACACGGGAAGACCCAGTGAATGACCTGCAGAGAGCCGGGACCAACGTAACAAAGGCTACCATCAGTGACACACTATGCCGCCAGGGACTCAGATCCTGCAGTGCCAGACGTGTCCCCCTGCTTAAGCCAGTACATGTCCGGGCCTGTCTGAAGTATGCTAGAGAGCATTTGGATGATCCAGAAGTGGATTGGGAGAATGTCATATAGTCAGATGAAACCAAAGTAGAACTGTTTGGTAGAAACCGTTTGGAGGAGAGAGAATGCCGAGTTGCAACCAAAGATCACCATACCTACTATGAAGCATGGGGGTGGCAACATCATGCTTTGGGGCTGTTTCTCTGCAAAGGGAGCAGGACAACTGGTCCGTGTACATGAAAGAATGAATGGGGCCATGTATCGTGAGATTTTGAGTGCAAACCTCCTTCCATCAGCAAGGGCATTGAAGATGAAACGTGGCTGGGTCTTTCAGCATGACAATGATCTCAAACACACCGCCCGGAGGCAACGAAGGAGTGGCTTCATAAGAAGCATTTCAGAGGTCCTGGAGTGGCCTAGCCAGTCTCCAGATCTCAACCCCATAGAAAACCTTTGGAGGGAGTTGAAAGTCCGTGTTGCCCAGGGACAGCCCTAAAACATCACTGCTCTAGAGGAGATCTGCATGCAGGAATGGACCAACATACCAGCAACAGTGTGTGACAACCTTGTGAAGACTTACAGAAACGTTTGACCTCTGTCATTGCCAACAAAGGATATATAACAAAGTATTGAGATGAACTTTTGATATTGACCAAATACTTATTTTCCACCATAATTTGCAAATAAATTCTTTGCAAATCAGACAATGCGATTGTCTGGATTTGTTTCCACATTTTGTCTCTCATAGTTGAGGTATAGCTATGATGAAAATTACAGGCCTCTCTCATCTTCTTAAGTGGGAGAACTTGCACTATTGGTGGCTGACTAAATACTTTTTTGCCCCACTGTACTATCTTCCATAGGAATAGTAGTACGTTTAGCAAGAGTAGAAATAGCCCCATCAACTTTGGGGATCTTTTCCCAAAACTCCAATCTAACTGCTGACAAAGTATACAATTTTTTAAACCTTGAAGAAGGAATGAAAGAAGCACCAGGTCTATTCAATTCCTTAGAAATCATATCAGAAATAGCATCAGGAACTGGAAAAACCTCTGGAGTAACCACAGAAGGTTTATAAACAGAATTTAAACGTTTACTAGTTTTAACATCAAGAGGACTAGTTTCCTCAATATCCAATGTAATCAACACTTCTTTTAACAAGGAAGAATATACTCCATTTGAAATAAATGAGTAGATTTGTCAGTGTCAACATCTGAGGAAGGATCTTCTGACTCAGATAGATCTTCATCAGAGGAGGATAATTCATTATGTTGTCGGTCATTTGAAATTTCATTAACTTTATGAGAAGTTTTAAAAGACCTTTTACGTTTATTAGAAGGCGGGATGGCAGACAAAGCCTTCTGAATTGCATCAGCAATAAAATCTTTTATATTCACAGGTATATCTTGGACATTAGATGTTGAAGGAACAACACGCAAAGTACTATTACTGATGGACACATTCTCTGCATGTAAAAGCTTATCATGACAACTATTACATACCACAGCTGGAGATATAATCTCCACAAATTTACAACAAATGCACTTAGCTTTGGTAGAACTGTTATCAGGCAGCAGGGTTCTAACAGTGGTTTTTGAGACAGGATCAGATTGAAACATCTTGCAAATGTAAGAGAAAAAACAACATATAAAGCAAAATGATCAATTTCCTTATATGGTAGTTTCAGGAATGGGAAAAAAAATTCAAACAACATAGCCCTCTGACTTAGAAAAAAGGCAAGAGGCATATAGGAATGGGGTTTTAAATAATGAAAATATTTGGCGCCAAGTATGATGCAAAATGCAAACAGAAATTTTTTTGGAGCTAACAACATCCGGAAATGACATACTCGCGTCATTGAAGACGCAAACCTTGTGAAAGGAACTCAGCGTAGACTAAGACGCCGGAAATGACAAATTTTGCATCATCAAATGTAACTTTGCGCCAAAAAATCTCACGCCAAAAATGACGTAATATACTTTGGCATTTTGCGCCCTCACGAGCCTATTTTGCCTGCGAAATTTAATGAAAAACATTCAATTTGAAAAAAGACTACACCCCAGGTAAGAATTTTTTTTTTCCTGAAAAATGATTTTCCCAAATATGTAACTGACAGTCTGCAAAAGGAAATATACATAAACCTGACTCATGGCAAATATAAGTACAATACATAATTTGGAACTTTATATTAATACATAAAGTGCCAAACCATAGCTGAGAGTGTCTTAAGTAATGAAAACATACTTACTAAAAGACACCCATCCACATATAGCAGATAGCCAAACCAGTACTGAAACAGTTATCAGTAGAGGTAATGGAATATGAGAGTATATCGTCGATCTGAATAAGGGAGGTAGTAGATGAATCTCTATGACCGATAACAGAGAACCTATGAAATAGATCTCCCGTGAGGAAAACCATTGCATTCAATAGGTGATACTCCCTTCACATCCCTCTGACATTCACTGTACTCTGAGAGGAACCGGGCTTCAAAATGCTGAGAAGCGCATATCAACGTAGAATCTAAGCACAAACTTACTTCACCACCTCCATAAGAGGCAAAGTTTGTAAAAACTGAATTGTGAGTGTGGTGAGGGGTGTATTTTGAAGTTTGGGAAACTTTTCCCCTCCTGGTAGGATTGTATATTCCATATGTCACTAGCTCATGGACTCTTGCCAATTAAATGAAAGAAATGGGCCGGCTCCTATGCTTACATTCAAATAAAGATACCAAGAGAATGAAGAAAAATTGATAATAGGAGTAAATTAGAAAGTTGCTTAAAATTGCATGCTCTATCTGAATTGCGAAAAGTTTAATTTTGACTAGACTATCCCTTGTACTCTTTATACACAATGGCTAATACTTAGAGCAGTGATTTTTAACCTTTTTTTTGCCGTGGCACACTTTTTTACATTAAAAAATCCTGTGGCACACCACCATCCCAAAATTTTAAAAAAATCACACATTGTAGCCTAATACAGCATATATATATATATACATACACACAAACACACACATACTGTATGTATTGTGCTGTTATGCCATGCCTCCTACAAACTACCCCTGCACTGGGAGTAAAAAACAAGCAAAGTTTAAAAAATATGTCACACTGTTGTCAGTCTGCCGTGGCACACCTGAGGATCTCTCACGGCACACTAGTGTGCCACGGCACACTGGTTGAAAAACACTGACTTAGAGCAACTGAAAAGGAAAATTTAAAGGGACACTGAACCCAAATTTTTTCTTTAGTGATTCAGATAGAGCATGCAATTTTAAGCAACTTTCTAATTTACTCCTACTATCAATTTTTCTTCATTCTCTTGGTATCTTTATTTGAAAAGCAAGAATGTAAGTTTAGATGCCGGCCCAATTTTGGTGAACAACCTGGGTTATTCTTGCTGATTGGTGGATTAATTTAACCGACCAATAAACAAGTGCTGTCCAGGGTTCTGAACCAAAAAAAAAAAAAGCTTAGATGCCTTCTTTTTCAAATAAAGATAGCAAGAGAACGAAGAAAAATTGATAATAGGAGTAAATTAGAAAGTTGCTTAAAATTGCATGCTCTATCTGAATCACAAAAGAACAAAAATTTGTGTTCAGTGTCCCTTTAATTATCGGTCTCTTCCATCCCTACTGGGAATTTGATTGCTGCAAGCCTTTCTATAGAAAATACTGAAGTATTTATATTTTCAGTATATGCTGTGGCTTTAACTCACAAAAACATCTATTTTAAATGACAAAAGTTAAAGCAGCTATTTATAACCAGTTTGATACACACCAGCATGTAAAACATGTAATTGGGTCATTAAAATGGAGAGAAAATGATTGTACAATGTTCCTTTAAGCATATGAAAAAGCACTATATTAACGTGTGTGCGAATGTGCGTGTATCTCTCTCTCTCTCTCTCTCTCTCTCTCTCTCTCTCTCTCTCTCTCTCTCTCTCTATATATATATATATATATATATATATATATATAAATTGAAGCTGTTTATTCTAATTTTGAAACTAAGAATAAAAGTATTTTTGTTGCAGTACCGGGAAACAGCTCACTGGCTGATAAGCACAATTCCTATAGCTCTATTGGAGACACAACCCACAAGCATAAAAACAAATGTTTTTTCTTTTTCCCTCAGTACAGGAACAAAAAAAACCCAAAAAACTAATACATTTTAAAATAACAACAACAACATCAGATGTCCTGAATTGTGCTGAATTTTCTGATAATTTCTTCCGCTGGCTGTAATCTTCTGTGAGACAGGACAACACTTATTTGCTGAAAGCTACAAAAACAATGATCTTAGCTGCACTCAAATCCCAGAACACATAAAAGGTACTTTTAAAATTATATTTTTCCAAGGTCAAAGCTTTAGCAATATTTTTTCCCAGACAACTAATATGGAATTCATATGTTACATGTGTTTATTATCTATATGGTTGTCAGAAAGGGCTGCAGTGCAATGGCAAACAAGGGGTTAAATAAGCCTAACATACAGTATTAATTAAATACACTTATTGCTCAATCCATCTAAGACTCCCAAGGACAGCTATCTGTTATATGTAATTATTTTATTAGTCCTAGTGAAGGACACATGCTTTGTATTTATTCAAGCAGAAAGGGATTTATACAGTTAGAATGCAGGACAGGTGTATAAGCTATTAGCTGCAAGAGACATAGGAGAAATGTATTAATGTATACACCGTGTGCATACGGGCAGCACAGAATTTACAGCAAATAATGACAGTCTATTGGCTATATGTTTAATACACATATCAAAAAATATAACTGATGAAAAAACAAACAAAAGTGCTTTCAAATCATAAATAGACATGTTCAAGTATTTTTATGTGTGTGTATGTTTATGTGTGTATGTATTTATGTGTGCGTATTTATGTGCGCGTGTGTGTATTTATGTGTGTATGTGTATTTATGTGTGCGTATTTATGTGCGTGTGTGTGTATTTATGTGTGTATGTGTATTTATGTGTGTATGTATTTATGTGTGTGTGTATGTTTATGTGTGTATGTATTTATGTGTGCGTATTTATGTGCGTGTGTGTGTATTTATGTGTGTATGTGTATTTATGTGTGTATGTGTATTTATGTGTGTGTGCGCGCGCATTTATGTGCGTGTGTGTGTATTTATGTATGTATGTGTTTATGTGTATTTATGTGTGTGTGTATTTATGTGTGTATGTATTTATGCGTGTGTATATTTATGTGTGTGTGTATTTATGTGTGTGTATGCATTTATGTGTGTATGCATTTATGTGTGTATGTGTTTATGTGTGTATGTATTTATGTGCGTGTGTGTATTTATGTGTATATGTATTTATGTATTTATGTGTGTATGGGTATTTATGTGTGTATGTATTTATGTGTGTGCATTTATGTGTGTGTGTGGGGTGTGTATTATGTGTGTATGTATTTATGTGTGTATGTATTTATGTGTGTGTGTATTTATTTGTGTGTATTTATGTGTATGTATATTTATGTGTGTATGTGTATTTAAGTGTGTAATTATTTATGCGTGTATGTATACTTATGTGTGTGTATTTATGTGTGTATGTATACTAATGTGTGTATGTTTACATGTGACACCACTGCCAAGCTGGGACTGCCAAACTATTTCAAGATGACAGTTTAAATGCTTTTAAAACACTTACGGCTAGATTACGAGTTGTGCGTTTGGGTAAAAAAGCAGCGTTAAGAGGTCCTGGCGCTGCTTTTTTACGCCCGCTTGTATTACAAGTCTTGCAGGTTTAGGGTGACCACACACTTCTTTGGCCTTACCGCAAAACGACACGTAAACTTCGTAAAGTCTTTTTCTATGGGACTTCCATAGTGCTGATATTACGAGTCTGTCCTGGGAGGCCAAAAAGTGAGTGGTACACCCTACCCTGTCAAGAGTTCTAACGCATTTAAAAGTCAGTAATTATGAGTTTTACACTACAACGCTGTAGCATAAAACTCATAACTAAAGTGCTAAAAGTACACTTACACCATAAACTTCCTATTAACCCCTAAACCGAGGCCCTCCTTCATCGCAAATACTAAAATAAAAATTTTAACCCCTAATCTGCCACTCCGGACACCGCCGCCACCTACATTATATTTATGAACCCCTAATCTGCTGCCCCCAACATCGCCAACACCTACATTATATTTATTAACCCCTAATCTGCCACCCCCAATGTCGCCGCCACCTACCTACACTTATTAACCCCTAATCTGCCGCCCCCAAAGTCGCCGCCACTATATTAAAGTTATTAACCCCTAAACCTAAGTCTAACCCTAAACCTAACACCCACTAACTTAAATATAATTTAAATAAATCTAAATAAATATCCTATCATTAACTAAATTATCCTATTTAAAACTAAATACTTACCTGTAAAATAAACCCTAAGCTAGCTACAATATAACTAATTGTTACATTGTAGCTAGCCTAGGATTTATTTTTATTTTACAGGCAAGTTTGTATTTATTTTAACTAGGTAAAATAGTTATTAAATAGTTATTAACTATTTAATAACTACCTAGCTAAAATAAATACAAATTGACCTGTAAAATAAAATCTAACCTAAGTTACACTAACACCTAACACTATAAAACCCCACCCATTACACCCTTAAAAAAACCTAACACTAACCCCTGTTCCAATCAGCCCAATAGAATGTGAGCTCAATCCTATTGGCTGATTGGATCATCCAATAGGATTGAACTTCAATACTATTGGCTGATTGCATCAGCCAATAGAATTCTATCAGCCAATCGGAATTAAGGTAGAAAAAATCCTATCAGCCAATCGGAATCTAAGGGACACCATCTTGGATGACGTCACTTAAAGGTATCTTCATTCTGTTTTAGTCGTTGGATGAAGAGGATGCTCCGCGTCGGATGTCTTGAAGATGGAACCGCTCCGCGCCGGATGGATGAAGATAGAAGATGCCGTCTGGATGAAGACTTCTGCCCGGCTTGGATGAAGACTTCTGCCCGTCTGGAGGACCACTTCTGCCCGGCTTGGATGAAGACTTCTGCCCGTCTGGAGGACCACTTCACACGGCTTGGATGAAGACGTCTCCCATTAAGTCGATCTTAAGGGGCTTAGTGTTAGTTTTTTAAGGGTATATTGGGTGGGTTTTATTTTTTAAAGGGCAATGCCCATCCAAATGCCCTTTTCAGGGCAATGGGGAGCTTAGGTTTTTTTAGATAGTATTTTATTTGGGGGGTTGGTTGTGTGGGTGGTGGGTTTTACTATTGGGGGGTTGTTTGTATTTTGTTTTACAGGTAAAAGAGCTGATTACTTTGGGGCAATGCCCCACAATAGGCCCTTTTAAAGGCTATTGGTAGTGTAGTTTAGGCTAGGGTTTTTTTTTATTTTGGGGGGGGGTTATTTTAATTAGGTGTAATTAGTTTAAATTTCTGTAATTTGTTTATTATTTTCTGCAATTTAGTGTTTTTTTTTGTACTTTAGCTAATTTAATTTAATTTAGGTAATTGTATTTAATTTAGTTAATATATTTAATTATAATATAATATACTATTTAATAGCTAGTTAAAATAAATACAAACTTGCCTGTAAAATAAAAATAAATCCTAAACTAGCTACAATGTAACTATTAGTTATATTGTAGCTAGCTTAGGGTTTATTTTACAGGTAAGTATTTAGTTTTAAATAGGAATTATTTAGTTATTAATAGTAGGTTTTATTTAGATTTATTTTAATTATATTTAAGTTAGTGGGTTAATAACTTTACTATAGTGGCGGCGACGTTGGGGGCGGCAGATTAGGGGTTAATAAATGTAGGTAGGTGGCGGCGATGTTAGGGATGGCAGATTAGGGGTTAATAATATTTAACTGTTTGCGAGGCGGGAGTGCGGTGGTTTAGGGGTTAATATGTTTATTATAGTGGCAGCGAAGTTGGGGGTGGCAGATTAGGGTTAAAAAGTGTAGGTAGGTGGCAGCGACATTGGGGGCGGCAGATTAGGGGTTAATAAATATAATGTAGGTGGTGGCGATGTTGGGGACAGCAGATTAGGGTTTAATAAGTATAATATAGGTGGCGGCGGTGTCCGGAGCGGCAGATTAGGGGTTAATAATATAATACAGGTGTCAGCGATGTCGGGGGTGGCAGATTAGGGGTTAATAAGTGTAAGATAAGGGGTTTTTAGACTCGCGGTTCATGTTAGGGTGTTAGGTGTAGACAAAACTTTCATTTCCCAATAGGAATCAATGGGATTGCGTTAAGGAGTTTTACGCTGCTTTTTTGCAGGTGTTAAGAGTTTTTTTCAGCCGGCTCTCCCCGTTGATTCCTATGGGGAAATCGTGCACAAGCACGTTACACCAGCTCACCGCTGACTTAAGCAGCGCTGGTATTGGAGTGCGGTAATTTTGCTCAACGATCACTTCTTGTCTTTTAACGACGGGTTTCTGAAAACTCGTAATACCAGCACTGTAGGTAAGTGAGCGGTGAGGGAAAACTGCTCGTTAGCACCGCATAGCCTCTAACGCAAAACTCCTAATCTAGGTGTTATTTTGTTTGCAGATCTTTTGCAGTGCAGATAAAAATTACTAGGGCATACATTAAAATAAAAATGACTTTGTGTTCCTTTAACTTGCAGGCTGTACTGCTGATATCATTTTAGCACTGTTATTTTCAAAGCAAAATTTCACTGAAGTGTAAAATATGAGATTTCTTTCTATGCTAACTCAAGCAAGTCTGATCTTGTGATACAAAGTTCTTTGTATGTTGTGCATAACTAGGGCATTACTAAATTAGATGTTCTAAATAAGCAACTGAAAGATACCTAATGTAAAGTAAAGGCTTTACTGTATTGTACTAAGCACAGCACACTTTTCTACTATGTTATCTACAAGGTGTGAAATCTTACAAGATACTGAGTATCGTTTTCTTTTTTTTTAAATTACATTTATAAAGAGAGAAATACAATGTGCTGCTTTTATAAAGCAAAATGGCATTGTGTCTGTAAATTCTCAGATTTTTTACTGACTCCTGCCGATTTCCAGAATGCACGATTATCCTTTTCTACAATAGAAAACTCGTAAGGTAATTATATATTATCTTTACACCATCTCTTAACTCAGTGGGTGGTGCAACATTAATTGTATAGAGTATAATAAAACGCTTCAGTTTATGCGGCCCATTTATCAAGCTCCAAACGAAGCTTGAAGGCCATGTTTCTGGCGAGTCTTCAGACTCGCCAGAAACAGCAGTTATGAAGAAGCGATCTAAAGACCGCTGCTCCATAACCCTGTCCGCCTGCTCTGAGAAGGCGGACAGGAACCACCACAATTCAACCCGATTAAGTACGATCAGGTTGATTGACACCCCCCTGCTGGCTGCCAAATGGCCGCGAATCTGCAGAGGGCGGCATTGCATCAGCAGATCTTGTGAGCTGCTGGTGCAATGCTGAATACAGAGAGCGTATTGCTCTCCGCATTCAACGAGGTCTTGCGGACCTGATCCGCACTGTCGGATAAGATCCGCAAGATCATTGATAAATAAGCCTCTAAAACGTTACTCTACCATATGATTAGCACAAATAGTTATTTAAATTGGATGCAATATGCAAATGTCCCTTTTAAAACATCAGTTTGTTCATTTTCTTTCTACTCACTGAATCTAGCAGATGCCTCAGGAAACAGATTGCAATATTCTTCCCTTACTGTTCCATTCTTTAATTTAACTCAGTAAATGTGTTTTTATACTGAATGGCGAGGCTGTTATCTGTTATACAAGCAAGGCACATAAGCAGTTGCACTAGAGGTTTACAAAATAGCCACTAAACACACATTCATGCAATGATATTATTTTATGTTAGTCTTGTCTGTAAGTGTCCAGTATTTAAAGGGATATAAAACCCACTTTTGTTTCTCTTTCATGATTCGGATAGAGCATGCAATTTGAAAGTGATAATAAATCCTAGCATTTGTGAAACGCTAGGATTTACCAGTGCAACAAATAAAGGGGACTTTCATTTATGAAGTATAATATACTTCATGCTGAAAGTTCCTTTATTTGTCTGCAGCGTTTGCCGCACTGAGTGCCTCAGGACACCAACGGCACAATGCTATTTTGCGTTGATTTACTCTTAGCCAATAGCCATGCGGGCCAGCTGGCATTATGTTGTATGGTTGCACGCTATTGGCTAAGAGTACCTCAGTGCAAAATAGCATTCTGCCGTGGGTGGCCTGAATCGCTCTGCGTGGCTAACGCTGCAGACAAATAAAGGAACTTTCAACATGAAGTATTTTATACTTCTTGACTGAAAGTCCCCTTTATTTGTTGCACTGGTAAATCCTAGCGTTTCACAAACGCTAGGATTTACTATCACTTTAAGCAACTTTCTAATTTACTCATATTATCAATTTTTCTTTTTTTCTCTTGGTATCTTTATTTGAAAAAGCAGGAATGTAAGCATAGGACCGGCCCATTTTTGATTTAGAACCCTTGGTAGCGCTTGCTGATTGGTAGCTACATTTAGCCACCAATCAGCAAGCGCTACCTAGGTGCTAAACCAAGGGCCTGCACCTAAGCTTAAATTCAAATAAAGATAACAAGACAATGAAGAAAATTGATAAAAGGAGCAAATTAGAAAGCTGCTTAAAATTGCATGCTCTATCTGAATCATGAAAGAAAAAAAATGGGTTTCATATCCCATTAACTGAACAGTATCGTATTTTAGCAGGCTGTCCAGGAAAATCTTCATAAAAATACTGGACACTTAACTGTCCAGTTTATTTAAAGTCCCTATGGCCTAGATTTGGAGTTTTGTCGGTAACGACCCGCGTAGCTAACGCCGGATTTTTTCTGGCCGCACCATAAAAATAACTCTGGTATTGAGAGTCCACATTAAGGCTGCGTTATGCTCCAAAAAAGGAGCGTAGAGCATTTTTAACGCAGCTTCAACTCTCGATACCAGAGTTGCTTACGGAAGCAGACAGCATCAAAAACGTGCTCGTGCACGATTCTCCCATAGAAAACAATGGGGCTGTTTGAGCTGAAAAAACACCTGCAAAAAAGCCGCGTTCAGCTCCTAACGCAGCCCCATTGTTTGCTATGGGGAAACACTTCCTACGTCTGCACCTAACACTCTAACATGTACCCCGAGTCTAAACACCCCTAACCTTACACTTATTAACCCCTAATCTGCCGCCCCCGCTATCGCTGACCCCTGCATATTATTATTAACCCCTAATCTGCCGCTCCGTAAACCGCTGTTACTTACATTATCCCTATGTACCCCTAATCTGCTGCCCTAACATCGCCGACCCCTATATTATATTTATTAACCCCTAATCTGCCGAGCGGACCTGAGCGCTACTATAATAAAGTTATTAACCCCTAATCCGCCTCACTAACCCTATAATAAATAGTATTAACCCCTAATCTGCCCTCCCTAACATCGCCGACACCTAACTTCAATTATTAACCCCTAATCTGCCGACCGGAGCTCACCGCTATTCTAATAAATGTATTAACCCCTAAAGCTAAGTCTAACCCTAACACTAACACCCCCCTAAGTTAAATATAATTTACATCTAACGAAATTAATTAACTCTTATTAAATAAATTATTCCTATTTAAAGCTAAATACTTACCTGTAAAATAAATCCTAATATAGCTACAATATAAATTATAATTACATTGTAGCTATTTTCGGATTAATATTTATTTTACAGGCAACTTTGTAATTATTTTAACCAGGTACAATAGCTATTAAATAGTTAAGAACTATTTAATAGTTACATAGTTAAAATAATTACAAAATTACCTGTCAAATAAATCCTAACCTAAGTTACAATTAAACCTAACACTATACTATCATTAAATTAATTAAATAAAATACCTACAATTACCTACAATTAAACCTAACACTACACTATCAATACATTAATTAAATACAATACCTACAAATAACTACAATGAAATAAACTAACTAAAGTACAAAAAATAAAAAAGAACTAAGTTACAAAAAATAAAAAAATATCTACAAACATAAGAAAAATATTACAACAATTTTAAACTAATTACACCTACTCTAAGCCCCCTAATAAAACAACAAAGCCCCCCAAAATAAAAAATGCCCTACCCTATTCTAAATTACTAAAGTTAAAAGCTCTTTTACCTTACCAGCCCTGAACAGGGCCCTTTGCGGGGCATGCCCCAAGAAGTTCAGCTCTTTTGCCTTAAAAAAAAACATACAATACCCCCCCCCCCAACATTACAACCCACCACCCACATACCCCTAATCTAACCCAAACTCGCCTTAAATAAACCTAACACTAAGCCCCTGAAGATCTTCCTACCTTGTCTTCACCATACCAGGTTCACCGATCGTTCCTGAAGAGCTCCTCCGATGTCCTGATCCAAGCCCAAGCGGGGGGCTGAAGATGTCCATGATCCGGTAGAAGTCTTCATCCAAGCGGGGCAGAAGAGGTCTTCCATCCGATTGAAGTCTTCATCCAGGCGGCATCTTCTATCGACATCCATCTGGAACGGAGCGGCAGCATCCTGAAGACCTCCGACGCGGAACATCCATCCTGGCCGACGACTGAACGACGAATGACGGTTCCTTTAAATGACGTCATCCAAGATGGCGTCCCTCGAATTCCGATTGGCTGATAGGATTCTATCAGCCAATCGGAATTAAGGTAGGAATATTCTGATTGGCTGATGGAATCAGCCAATCAGAATCAAGTTCAATCCGATTGGCTGATCCAATCAGCCAATCAGATTGAGCTCGCATTCTATTGGCTGTTCCGATCAGCCAATAGAATGCGAGCTAAATCTGATTGGCTGATTCCATCAGCCAATCAGAGTATTCCTACCTTAATTCCGATTGGCTGATAGAATCCTATCAGCCAATCGGAATTCGAGGGACGCCATCTTGGATGACGTCATTTAAAGGAACCGTCATTCGTCGTTCAGTTGTCGGCCAGGATGGATGTTCCGCGTCGGAGGTCTTCAGGATGCTGCCGCTCCGTTCCAGATGGATGTCGATAGAAGATGCCGCCTGGATGAAGACTTCAATCGGATGGAAGACCTCTTCTGCCCCGCTTGGATGAAGATTTCTACCGGATCATGGACATCTTCAGCCCCCCGCTTGGGCTTGGATCAGGACATCGGAGGAGCTCTTCAGGACCGATCGGTGAACCTGGTATGGTGAAGACAAGGTAGGAAGATCTTCAGGGGCTTAGTGTTAGGTTTATTTAAGGGGGGTTTGGGTTAGATTAGGGGTATGTGGGTGGTGGGTTGTAATGTTGGGGGGGTATTGTATGTTTTTTTTTACAGGTAAAAGAGCTGAACTTCTTGTAGCATGCCCCGCAAAGGGCCCTGTTCAGGGCTGGTAAGGTAAAAGAGCTTTTAACTTTAGTAATTTAGAATAGGGTAGGGCATTTTTTATTTTGGGGGGCTTTGTTGTTTTATTTGGGGGCTTAGAGTAGGTGTAATTAGTTTAAAATTGTTGTAATATTTTTCTTATGTTTGTAGATATTTTTTTATTTTTTGTAACTTAGTTCTTTTTTATTTTTTGTACTTTAGTTAGTTTATTTCATTGTAGTTATTTGTAGGTATTGTATTTAATTAATGTATTGATAGTGTAGTGTTAGGTTTAATTGTAGGTAATTGTAGGTATTTTATTTAATTAATTTAATGATAGTATAGTGTTAGGTTTAATTGTAACTTAGGTAAGGATTTATTTGACAGGTAATTTTGTAATTATTTTAACTAGGTAACTATTAAATAGTTCTTAACTATTTAATAGCTATTGTACCTGGTTAAAATAATTACAAAGTTGCCTGTAAAATAAATATTAATCCGAAAATAGCTACAATGTAATTATAATTTATATTGTAGCTATATTAGGATTTATTTTACAGGTAAGTATCTAGCTTTAAATAGGAATAATTTATTTAATAAGAGTTAATTAATTTCGTTAGATGTAAATTATATTTAACTTAGGGGGGTGTTAGTGTTAGGGTTAGACTTAGCTTTAGGGGTTAATACATTTATTAGAATAGCGGTGAGCTCCGGTCGGCAGATTAGGGGTTAATAATTTAAGTTAGGTGTCGGCGATGTTAGGGAGGGCAGATTAGGGGTTAATACTATTTATTATAGGGTTAGTGAGGCGGATTAGGGGTTAATAACTTTATTATAGTAGCGCTCAGGTCCGCTCGGCAGATTAGGGGTTAATAAGTGTAGGCAGGTGGAGGCGACGTTGTGGGGGGCAGATTAGGGGTTAATAAATATAATATAGGGGTCGGCGGTGTTAGGGGCAGCAGATTAGGGGTACATAAGGACAACGTAGGTGGCGGTCGGCAGATTAGGGGTTAAAAAATTATTAGAGTGGCGGCGATGTGGGGGGACCTCGGTTTAGGGGTACATAGGTAGTTTATGGGTGTTAGTGTACTTTAGAGCACAGTAGTTAAGAGCTTTATAAACCGGCGTTAGCCCAGAAAGCTCTTAACTACTGACTTTTTTCCTGCGGCTGGAGTTTTGTCGTTAGATGTCTAACGCTCACTTCAGACACGACTCTAAATACCGGAGTTAGAAAGATCCCATTGAAAAGATAGGATACGCAATTTACGTAAGGGGATCTGCGGTATGGAAAAGTCACGGCTGAAAAGTGAGCGTTAGACCCTATTTTGAGTGACTCCAAATACCGGAGGTAGCCTAAAACCAGCGTTAGGAGCCTCTAACGCTGGTTTTCACGGCTAACGCCAAACTCCAAATCTAGGCCTATGTGTTAGCTAAATGTAAAATGGCTCATATGCCCCAACACACTACAACAGACCTCTAAACTGTACCTATGTGAGAGGGATAGTCCCCGATTCTGAGCTCTGCCCCTCTGAGAGAGCCATATGTCCCCCTTAACCCCACCCATGGAATACCCAGAAACACCCAGAAACTGTCTGAGACCACCCAAAAACTCCCAAAATCCCTTCCTCTAACCATCCATGATTTCTCCCCTCTGAACACACCCACAAAATGGTGACGGGCTCCTATCAACATCCTCTGTTCAGCAGTTCAGGGGATCAAATCATTTCTATTTACTTGTGTTGCTGGCAGCCAAAGAGGTCAAATTATTTATTTGTATGTTACTGGCAGCCAAGGGGTAAAATGACTGTTGTGAACAGTATACATGGTGGGTTCATGAGTGACACTAAGGGGGAACATTTTGGGCATTGTATGATCACACTATTGTGCCCAGTCACCAACAGACAGCTGGCAACCTTACAGTCAAATAAAATAGATATTTCTACTTAAATGGAAAGTCAAAATTAAACTGTCAGTGACTTTGACAACTGTAAGAGCTGCATTCCTTTCTTTTATTCATGTGGCCTTTTTATATATGTTATGTAACTATTAAATTGTTTATAAAACCTGTAGAAATGTAAATCTCACGCTCTGCATTGCGTGTTCTACAGCAGAGTGCAGCTGTGAAATAGCTGTCACATGATTGTTTTGTGAGTGTGCACCACTTCTGTCACATGGTACAAGTATATGTGTGCACCAAGATGGTTGCGCCCAGTATGAAAATGCAGAACAACTGAAAAAAGTTTATAGACAGTTTGTGAACTGAGCTGCATATAGCCATTGTGTTCAGCAGTGTAATGTCACGTCAAGGGACTTTTAAATGTACTTCTATTATAAAATTTACTTTGATTCATTCTCACCGTTGTGTTAGAAAATATTTTCTTTGAAAGGACATTAAACCCATTTTTTTCTTTTGTGAAACACACAACATACCGGTTTAAAAACAACTTTCCAAATGACTTCTATTTTCTAATTTGCTTCCTTCTCTTGTAGGCCTATGTAGGCTCAGAAGCATCAGCGCACTACTTGGAGTTTTCTGGTGATTGGTGACACTACACATATACCTCTTGTCATTGGCTCACCAGATGTGTTCAGCTAGGTCCCAGAAGTACATTGCTGCTCCACAGCTGACTTTAACTATGCATTTAACCCATTTGTAGGGGGTTGAACACACAATTATATGCTAGCGATAGTGCAATGATAAAATGATCTAGGATTTTCAGGACACACTAAGATATTCTCCAAATAACAATACAGAAAAATGATCACAGTTATCAAATCTTGTGTGATCCTGTGATATTCACACATCAAGTGCTCTAAATGGGCAGTTACCAAAGTGGGCAGTATTGCTCCCCATGTGGGGATTGCTGAGGGGGGCACTAATGGGCACAAGAGGTAGAAGAGGGTGCTAGGATTACCATGGGGCACTGGTTTTCAAAGCTGTTCTCAGACCCCCATTACAGGCCAGATTTTCAGGATTACCTTGGATGAGAACAGATAAAAGAACCATGTTTACTAATTAGCTGATTATTTCACCTGTGCGCTCTTTGCTTTAAAGGCTTTTCCTTTTATCATAGTTCAGTTTTATCTGCAACTTACATTCTCTCGGACTGTGATAGATCGCGATTACTTGTACAGGATCTGGCATTCTTTGTATTACCAGCGCTGCACATAACACGTATTGTTAAAGGGACATGAAACCCAAAATTTGTCTTTAATTATTCAGATAGAGAACATAGTTTTAAAAAAGTTTCCAATTTACTTCTGTTATCAAATTTGCTTCATTCTCATGTTATTCTTTGTTGAAGAGATACCTAAATAGGTAGCGTGCACATGGCTGAAACACTACATGACAGAAAATAGTGCTGCCATCTAGTGCTATAAACACGTGGACACTTCTGAGCTTACACCCCTGCTTTTCAACAAAGGATAACAAAAAACAAAGAAAACTGATAATAGAAGTAAATTGGAAAGTTGTTTAAAATTGTATGTACTATCTGAACCGTGAACACAGTTTGGCAGGATAAACAGCTAAGACATGGGGGCCTATCTATTAAGCTCAGAATGGAGCTTGACGCCCCGTGTTTCTAAAGACTGCTACTCCATGAACCTGTCCGCCTGCTCTGATGAGGCGGACAGGAATCGCCGGAATTCAACCAAATCGAGTGCGATCAGGTTGATTGAACCCGCCCCTGATTGGCCGCGAGTCTGCAGGGGGCGGCGTTGCATCAGCAGCTCACAAGAGCTGCTGGTGCAATGCTGAATATGGAGAGTGTATTGCTCTCGACAGACATATAATAAATAGGCCTCATGTAGTGCTGGTCTGAGTAGCTTTGCACACTGTTGCCAGTAAATGGTCTTCAATTCGTCTGACAGCTGTCATTGGAAGTAACCTGTGTAGTGGGCACTACATAATACTTTGTAAGTAGAATACACCTTCCATAAAGTCTGTTAGTGACTCCAGATATTTGAACATGGCAATTTAAGACTCCTGCTAAGTGACATGAAACCTAACATTGGGAAACTGGTATCACTTCATCAAGTCCACCCATCATATTAACAATATTCTTAAAGTGAATATAAATTTTGATGGTAAAGTGCCCAGTTTTTTAAAATTCGATTAAAAACAGGGGCACTTTAATTCATCAAAGTTTACATTTCACTCCTGTTGAGAAAAAATACTTACCTTTTAATCTTGACAGCAGCTCCAGCTTCCTCCACCCGTCGCAAAGCCTCTTCCTGGGTCTAAAATGAGGAATCCGGCTTCCTCCAATCACGGTGTTGAATCAGACACTGATTCCCCCGAGGGGGAAGCTGTGATTAGAGGATGACCTATACATAATTTCTGACGTCAGAAATGGCTTGTGAGACCGGAGGAAGCTGGAGCTGCTGTCAAGATTAAAAGGTAAGTTTTTTTTCACAACAGGAGTGAAATGTAAATTTTGATGAATTAAAGTGCCCCTGTTTTTAATCGAATTTTTAAAAACCGGACACTTTAGCATCAAAATTGACATTCACTTTAATTGTGAAGTAATTACTAAATGTGCTATAGAAGACTCTTGCACAAGAACTATTGACTTTAAAAAGCTGATATCACAAGATCAAGATGATACATTTTAAATGTATCTAAAAAGTTTCATTGAAAATTTGAATACATATTTAATAAAGGGATATGAAACATGTTTTATTTCTTTCATGATTCAGACAGAGCATACAATTTTAAAGAACTTTACAATTCATTGCTATTATCAAATTTGTTGTGTTATTTTGGTATCTTTTGCTGAAGGAGCAGCAATGCACTACTGGGAGCTAGCTGGACACATCAGGCCAGCCAATGACAAGCAGCATATCAGTGCAGCCACCAATCAGCAGCTAGCTCTCAGTTGTATATTGCTGCTCCTGAGTCTAAATAGGTATTCTTTTCAACAAAAGATAGCAAGAGAACAAAGCAAATTATATTATACCAATAAATTGGAATAAATAAATACATTGGATATTAGATTATATAAATAAATTGGAAATTTTCTAAAATTGCATGTGCAATCTGAATAAAAAAGAAAAAGAGGTTATGCACTTCTATTCTGAATGCTATTTTACAGTAAGGTAAGATGGGGGGGGGGCGTGGATGGTGAGTTAATAGAACAAAGGGGGTGGTGGCTGTAAATGTTTAAATGAAAATGCTATAAAGTTACTTGACATCTAAACTTCAAAGTCAGATTTTTTTTTTCTAGAAAAACAAAAAAAATTACATTACAACAATAAATAATAAAAACACAAATAGTAACACTGAATAGTAAAATAAAAAAACTGTTACTAGTCTCAGGGACAAAGGGAAGTTATAAAATCTTTAGTAATCAGAGTAGATGAATCATTTTGAGAGCCCATTACAAATGAGAGATGCAGTGATGATGTCTTGGACCTGAATTATTGTTATGTCAAAAAATCAATACACAAAGAGGTCAGTATATAGTTCAGATTACACCACTGATCAGGAAAAGAAGTGAGTATAGTTTAAAAGCTGTCTCCTAGATTACGAGTTTTGCGTTACAGGCTATGCGGTGCTAACGAGCAGTTTATGCTCACCGCTCACTTACAGACAGTAAGATGGCGTCCCTTCAATTCCGATTGGCTGATAGAATTCTATCAGCCAATCGGAATTAAGGTAGAAAAAATCCTATTGGCTGATGCAATCAGCCAATAGGATTGAAGTTCAATCCTATTGGCTAAAGCAATCAGCCAATAGGATTGAGCTGGCATTCTATTGGCTGTTCCAATCAGCGAATAGAATGCAAGCTCAATCCTATTGGCTGATTGCATCAGCCAATAGGATTTTTTCTACCTTAATTCCGATTGGCTGATAGAATTCTATCAGCCAATCGGAATTGAAGGGACGCCATCTTGGATGACGTAATTTAAAGGAACCTTCATTCAGTCTTTGCCGTCGGATGAAGAGGATGCTCCACGTCGGATGTCTTGAAGATGGACCCGCTCCGCGCCGGATGGATGCAGATAGAAGATGCCGTCTGGATAAAGACTTCTGCCCGTCTGGAGGACCACTTCTGCCGGCTTGGATGAAGACTTCTCCCGGCTTTGTTGAGGACTTCGGCCCGGTTGGATGAAGACTTCTCCCGGTAAGGTGATCTTTAAGGGGTTAGTGTTAAGTTTTTTTAAGGGGGTATTGGGTGGGTTTTAGAGTAGGGTTGGTTGTGTGGGTGGTAGGTTTTAATGTTGGGGGGGATTTGTAATTTTTTTTACAGGTAAAAGAGCTGATTACTTTGGGGCAATGCCCCGCAAAAGGCCCTTTTAAGGGCTATTTGTAGTTAGTGTAGGGTAGGGCTTTTTTACTTTGGGGGGGATTTTTATTTTGTTAGGGGGATTAGATTAGGTGTAATTAGTTTAAAAATCTTGTAATTTGTTTATTATTTTAGTAATTTAGTGTTTTGTTTTTTTTGTACTTTAGATAATTTTATTTAATTGTATTTAATTTAGGGGATTAATTTAATTATAGTGTAGTGTTAGGTGTAAATGTAACTTAGGTTAGGTTTTATTTTACAGGTAACTTAGTATTTATTTTAGCTAGGTAGTTATTAAATAGTTAATAAGTATTTAATAACTATTCTACCTAGTTAAAATAAATACAAACTTGCCTGTATAATAAAAATAAACCCTAAGATAGCTACAATGTAACTATTAGTTATATTGTAGCTAGCTTAGGGTTTATTTTATAGGTAAGTATTTAGTTTTAAATAGGAATTATTTAGTTAATGAAAGGAATATTTATTTAGATTTCTTTTAATTTTATTTAAGTTAGGGGGTGTTAGGGTTAGGGTTAGACTTAGGGGTTAATAACTTTAGTATAGTGGCGGCGGCGACGTTGGGGGCGGCAGATTAGGGGTTAATAAATGTAGGTAGGTGTCGGCGATGTTAGGGACGGCAGATTAGGGGTTAATAATATTTAACTAATGTTTGCGAGGCGGGAGTGCGGTGGTTTAGGGGTTAATATGTTTATTATAGTGGCGGCGATGTCCGGTTCGGCAGATTAGGGGTTAAAAATGTTATTTTAGTGTTTGCGATGCGGGAGGGCCTCAGTTTAGGGGTTAATAGGTAGTTTATGGGTGTTAGTGTACTTTTTAGCACTTTAGTTAAGAGTTTTATGCTACGGCGTTTAAAATGCGGTACCAGTCTTGACAGGAGAGGGTCTACCGCTCACTTTTTGGCAGACTCGTAATACCGGCGCTATGCAAGTCCCATTGAAAAAAGAGGATACGCAATTTACATAAGTGGATTTGCGGTATTTCCAAGTCTGGCCAAAAAAAGTGAGCGGTGAGCCTGTACCTTCAAGACTCGTAATACCAGCGGGCAATAAAAAGCAGCGTTAGGACCTCTTAATGCTGCTTTTTAAACCTAATGCACTCGTAATCTAGCTCGTAAGTAAATCCCACGAGTATCTGCACTCTCACTCCCAGGTAATCAACGACCAGGGTGCTTAGTTAGGACTAAATTTCAATAGTAAAACATATTAGACCGCTGCTCTTTAACTCGTCCGCAGCCTCTGAGGCTGTGGACATCAATCCGCCCAATCGCATACGATCCGGTTGATTGACACCCCCTGCTAGCGGTCAATTGACCGCAAATCTGCAGGGGGGCGGCATTGCACAAGCAGTTCACCAGAACTGCTTGTGCAATGATAAATGCCGACAGGGTATGCTGTCAGCATTCAGCGATGTCTTGCAAACATGATACGCTACAACATATCATGTCAGCCAGACATTGATAAATTGGCCCCATAGACTGCACTCACTGGATTTGTGAAAAAAATAGATTTATTTTGTTATATCTGTTTGGTCTGAGGAAGGGGTCTGTGGATCCCGAACGTCACTATGATATAACAAAATAAATCAATTTTTTTCCACAAATCCAGTGAGTGCAGTTTATATTTTTTACTATATATATATATATATATATATATATATATATATATATATATATATATATATATATAAAATACTCAAAAGAAAATTAAACCAACAGGGAGGGGCAACAAACAACATGTACCCTCCACAGGTGATTTAAAAGTATACCCTTATCTGGCACAAAACTAATAAAGTCATATTAGAAAAATCAGTAGAGTACCACCAACGATTTCTTTAAACACATCATTTAATACAGTCGCATTTACATAAATGCAATTCGATATCAACCTAATATATACAACAAGGTATTGCTAAATAAAAGCAACCTCAGCGGTATAGAAATTTACACAGTCACAGCAGAAGAATATTGTAAAAGGGTACCCTTGAATTCTGAAAAATTATGGGAGCTCCCTATTGTTGTATAACATCTCTTCACCGGTATCGATTTCAGTAGAACCAAAAAAAAATAACAATGGTAATAACTCCACATCCACAGGGATCAATGAAAGTCCTTAAAGCAGCTGTAGCCCCAGTTAGTAAGCAAGCAAAAAAGCGGTTAAAGCAGTCTCCCCCAGGTAACATATATTCAGTCTGTTGTACAGCACATGGAGGGGTATATCCAAGTGTCCGTAACGGAAGCTCAGTGTGTGACTCACCTCACCCTCCTGTCGTCATCCCATCTATCTCCAGTGAAAATCTTACATAACCCTTATGCTTACCAGAGGATCCTCTGGTAAGCATAAGGGTTATGTAAGATTTTCCCTAGATAATAGATAATCCCTTTATTACCCATTCCCCAGTTTTGCACAATCAGCACTCATATATTAATATACATTTTACCTCTTTAATTACCTTGTATCTAAGCCTCTGCAGACAGCGCCCTTATATCAGGGGTAGTTACATACTAGCATTATAGCCGATCACTGCTGGTACCTACACAACCCCACGGGAGTGAGCACAATGTCATCTATATGGCACACATGAATTAGCAGTGTATTGCTGTGAAAATCTAATGCATATTAATGATATAAGAGGCGGTCTGTAGTGGCCTAGAAACAGGCAGACATGTAGAGGTTTAAACATTATAAAGTATATTAATATAACAATGTTTGTTGTACAAAGCTGGGGAATGGGTAGTAAAGGCGTTATCTATCTTTTTAAACAGTATCAAAATTGGAGTAGATTGTCCCTTTAAATGACTTGCCTAAGAGGAGGCGGAGCCTGGAGCTGGATGGAGATGGCAGCTTAATATGTGAGCTCCGTGCTATGCTGTACTGTTAGCTGGCATATAAGTGAAGGCAAGCAGAATAATATTCCTTGAACGCTCAAGGGGAGGAGGTACACATACCGGGAGACCATCTGAACTTTTGCCGAACATTAAGAGTTTATTATAATCCCGGAGATACATGGAGAAAGTGAGTGCCGGGCGCCATTTTGGATGTGTGGCGTAGCTAACTATGGACGGCAACATATCTATTAGGCGCACATTATGCCCAAGATAAACCTCCTACCTTGAGGGGAAATCGTTTACAAGCAGCAACACCAGACATTAATGGAACCTAGAGATAGGTTGTAAGGCGGCAAAGTATATCCGGTGAGGATCGGGAGTGAGCAGAAGGAGACATACTGTGTGCGCCTGTGGCGGTAAGGTGGTGTGTGAGGGGTGAAGTTTATTGCGGTTCTGGAAGAGAGTTTGGATATCCGGAACTTTATTGAACGAAGGAGGTATTGTGTACACACTCTACCAAAAATTGACATGTCTGCTGTTAGAAAGCAGATGGCAACAATGAAGGAACTGTATATAAAAGCTCTATAACAATATTATATGACTAACGCTCTTATTTAATTATAAAAGCTGGAAGCTAAACTGCACCACATTTTAATATACAGTGGTTGATGGTGATAGAGACTGTTGAAGCTGACATTTAAAACCACATGGCCGGTTCTACTACAAAATAAAGATTCTATAGCACGGCTTTTATTTCTTCTGCACACAGGAACATTTAACCTATTCTTATGAGAAAGGGGATTCACATTAGGATTGGATTCATTAGATCCACTTTACCCCTCATCTACTATGTTTGAACTACATGGCTATAAAACAGAAAAGGCGCGGCTGAAATGGTTAAATAAATGCTAAGTGCTCATAAAATGCTGCAATACATAACTGTAATGGACAAACTCTCATGCTACACCTTAGATTAAGCAATTTCCCCTTACTAGCAACTACATTATGCTATTTAAGCACTGTAACAAAGCACGCTACTACTTAGCCCCTGCCTGATGGACTCAGCCAGAAAACTGGGAGAAATTCAATTAAGCTAGCAAGGTTTGCTGAAAGTATGTGTATAGCTGCAATAAATAACTATAGGGGACACTACAATATCCTCCTGAAAATAGGGGCTGGGGATCTGCCTCTTTCCTCATAATTATCCAGACCTATCTTGGGATGGCTCCTCTATCCTCCACATAATTCACTATAAACTTTTCTATGACCACAGCAGGATAGGCGAGAAGCAGGAGCAGGATTAACTAGGTTAGCTTGCTCTTTTAATCTTTGCTGGATCTGACATATTATCAAAAACTCTGTAATCAGGCATTAACCCTCTATCAACATGTCTGTTAGGAAGCAAAACAAACCTACACAGGGATCTAAACCGCCTACAGCTAATTTATTCTTTAAGCCAGCCAGAAGTGAGAAAACTTCAGAACCCACTAATATGGGGATAGAGGAAGATAATATCTCTGACACAGATTCTCAGCTCATGGATGACGATGCTATCCCTGTTACAAAAGCGGACTTGAAAGCCCTTGTGTCTAAACAAGACATCAATAAAAATTTCGATAAACTATGGGAAAAAATTGATGCTTTCCAAAATACCGTCACCAACAGCCTAGCAGATATCAAACAAGACATCACAGATTTAGGCACACGGGTGGCTACTTTAGAAGAAAATGAGACCTCCACCTCAGAAGACCTCTCTAATCTAACACAAAAGATTTCCATGCAGCAGCAGGAAGTTAATGAGATGCATGATAAATTGGAAGATCTCGAAAATAGAAGCCGCAGGTGTAACCTGCGGTTAAAGGGGATTCCAGAGGCTATTTCGACGGAAGAACTTCCCATCTACTTACACCAACTATTTCAAGCTATAACAGGAGAAATAGGGGAAGAGAAGTTTCAAATGGAGAGAGCTCACCGAGCTTTACGGGCCAGACCGAAGGATGAAGCACCTCCCAGAGATGTTATAGTTAAATTTCTCAGATTCCCAGAAAAGGAAAGCATCCTCTTAGCTGCTAGGAAGCATCCAACCTTCAAGTTCCAGGGTGTGGTAATACAATTTTTTCAAGATCTCTGCATAAGAACGCTCCAGAGGAGAAGCTATTTGAAACCACTTACCACACTCTTAAGAAAACACCAAATTGGATACCGCTGGGGTTTTCCCTTTAGTCTATACATCCAGCACAATGGCAGATCACTAAATCTAAAAGATGTCTCAGAAATTCCGGATATATGTCGTAAGCTTCAATTGGAACCTCCTGATATACCACAATTGAATCAACCAGAAGAACTATCCCAAGCAACATCATGCCTTACTCCACAACAGAGACAGAAATGGACTAGAGTCTCGAAAAGAAAAGCTAAGTCTTGACACTTTTTCACTTACTTATCTGATGTTTAAAGAACTTTGCTCTACCTGCTGAGGTAAAGAGAGAGATGAGGACTCTAGTATCTCTCAACTTACTATTACTATTGAGGAAGGAGGTGGTTGGTGAAGAACCTCAGTGGTCACTGGATCCTGATAAAAGGGCTCTAATTAAAATTAAGGTTAAAAGGTTCTTTTGGTTGTGAATTTTAAGGGTTGTTGGTCTCCAGGGGGGGCTATCCCCTTTCCTTTCTTTACAATGTCTAAGATTTGTAGTTGTTCTTTCTAATGCCAGTTTCTTGTTCCCCCTTTTTTTTTACATATTCTGTTGCAACATATACAGTGTTAGCACGGTGGATTGGTAGAGTACGGTCAACCTGTGTAAGAAGGAGGGCGAGGTTGATGGTGCTCTCCCTTTGTACCTTTTTTTTTCAATTTTATTGCTGGTTCTCTTATATAAGAGAAGCAGATTCTGTTTTTATGTTTTACCATGGTTCTTGAATAGACTGTTAATGTTTGTAAATTCTTATGTTTTTATTTTTGTTTTTGCCATGTCGACTCAACTTGTTTACCTACATGCATCATCTCATACGAGACAACTATATCAACAATGCCTAAGGGCAATCATAGAGAATGAAAAGACTGCGGATCTGGGAGGAGGGTCCCCCACTGGTAAAACCATGAGTAATGACTTGTAACCTTCGACTGATATCACACAATGTCAGAGGCCTAAACACAGACTTAAAGCGCAGAACAGCACTTAGCCAATATACTAGTCTAAAAGCTAACATTATATTCCTGCAAGAGACACACTTCACCAGGGAGGTCATACCTAAATATTGGGCCAGAGGCTATACACAACATTTTCACTCAATAACTGACAAAAAAAAAAGAGGAGTGTCAATACTGATACACCAATCGGTAGGTTTCGTAGTAGAAGAGACAATTAGGGACCCGGAGGGCAGGTTTCTTATACTTAAAGGGAGACAACATGATAAGCAGTTAGTATTTTGTAATGTATACGCACCAAATGAAACACAAGCATCCTTCTTTGCTCAGGTTTCTCACCTACTAACCCAGTGGTCGCACTCCCGGTTGATCTTGGGGGGTGACTTTAATGTATCAATGTACGCCCACCAAAACAAAGATAAAAACCCATTATCCCAAAAACAACTGAGGCATAACTCCACAATTAAAAAAATAAAAGAGATGTTCTTCTCTCATAATATGTTAGACTCCTGGGACACTCTATATGGGAGAACACAAGACTATACATACTATTCATCGGCACACAAATCCTACTCAAAACTAGATTATGTCTATATCAGCCAAACTCTGATTCCAGACCTAGCGTCCTCTAAGATTCACGCATGCGCTTGGTCGGACCACTCCATAGTCCAAATAGATATCAAACAGACATTCCACACTAGTGCGACGCGATCTTGGAACTTTGACCCTTACGTTCTCCAGAACCCTAAGACGCGTGAATCTATCTCTAAAGCACTGTCAGAATATTGGGGCCTGAATGTAGGGACCACATCCAACCCTATAAATATCTGGGCAGCACACAAACCCTTCGTTAGAGGCCTTCTAATTAAGGAAAAAACAACCTTGACTAAAACAACAAGACTTCAAATAGATACACTACAGAAACAAATAGATGAACTTACCAGGTCACATCAGCGAAATCTATCACCCACCATTTTTACACAATTACAGGCCAAACGACTAGAATTAGCTACAATTATGAACAAGACTTCTGCGAGAGCAGCACATAGATTAAAATCACAGTATTTTCTATACTCAAATAAACCGGATAAGTATCTGGCCCACAAGCTTAGGGAGAGGACTAAATCTTTTGCCATACCATATCTGCAGACAACTGATGGCTCTTGCACCTCAAACCCCCAAGAGATAGCCAACACTTTTGCACAATATTACGCCCATCTTTATGATGGGGAAAAAGTAACGCATAACGATCAGACGAACCGACTCAGGGCTAAATTTTTGGATGACGCTAAACTCATACCCTTAGATAAAGAGGCCGGGGAGGAGCTTAATGCAGAGATAACAACTAGGGAAGTCCTTAATGCCATAAAAGAGCTTAAACCAGGTAAAGCAGCAGGCCCAGACGGCTTCCCAGGCGAATATTATCAACTCTATAAAACAATTTTGGTCCCACACGTAGTGTCACTGTGCAATGATATTTTACAAGGTAATGAAATCCCACGCGAAATATTACAGGCCAAAATAGTAGTCATACCCAAACCAGGTAGAAACCCAAAGCTCTGCCAAAGTTATAGACCCATTTCCCTAATCAATCAGGATATTAAGATTTTCACCAAGATTTTGGCCAATAGACTCAAAGTACATCTAACATCACTAATCCACCCTGATCAGGTGGGTTTTATTTTAGATAGAGAAGCCCCAGACAACACAAGACGAACGATCTCCTTAATTGAATACCTCAGCAAGTCGAAAACGCCTTCTCTGGTCCTCTCTTTGGATGCAGAGAAGGCGTTTGATAGAATAGACTGGGACTACATGCTAGAGGTCTTGAATAGATTTAGGTTCCATGGGTCGTTTGTTCAGGCTATCAAAGGCATCTATTCATGCCCCACAGCTACTGTTAGGGCAGCAGGATATCAGTCAAAATTAATAGATATTTTGAACGGCACCAGACAGGGCTGCCCGCTCTCACCACTCTTATTTGCGCTCTGCATAGAGCCATTAGCAGCGACGATTCGGTCAACCCCAGATATACACGGAGTCTTACTTAAAGGACAGGAATTTAAGGTGTCATTGTTTGCGGACGATGTCCTTCTCACAATGACTAAACCACTTATATCCCTTCCAAATCTTTATCGGGTATTACAGGACTATTCTGATGTCTCAGGATATAGGGTTAATTTAGAAAAATGTGAAGCTATCCCTATCGCCCTTCCCAATCACACTAAAAAACTGATTGAAACAAACTTTGAATTTACATGGACTACAGAGTCGATCAAATATTTAGGGATTAAGATCTCACATAATATAGAAGACCTATATAGACTGAACTATGTCCCCTTATATAAAATAATAAGGAAAGATATAAATACATGGAAAAAGGGCGGATTTTCATGGTATGGCCGATTAACGGCAATTAAAATGAACATCCTTCCGAGGCTTCTATACCTCTTTCGGGCCCTCCCAATTAAAGTACCCCTGACTGATCTTAGCAAACTACAAACTGACTTGGTGGGCTTCCTGAGAGGCAACAAAAAAGCTAGAATACCATCCCAGATTCTACAGCAACACAGACAGTTAGGAGGGGTGGGAACGCCAAACTTAATACACTATTACCAAGCGGCAAGATTGGCGCAAACTACTTTACTGAGTAAGAATCCAAAAGACCTAGTGTGGGTGCAAGTGGAGACGCTTATGACAGATTACAAAACCCCAGAAGAGATACTATGGGATTTTTCTAGACACCCCTTTAGGGGAATGCCAGCCTCAAAGCTCACGATAGAGATGATGCAAACATGGGTTTCGCTCTCCAATTCCCTAAACCTAATCCCTCAGGACTCGGTAGTGCGACCAATTAAGTCCATTTTAAATCCAGATTTTCACACACATTTGGGGAAGTGGGAAAACAAAGGATTATATAGGGTTGCAGACTTTCTGCATAATAACAAATTAGCTACTTATCAACAAATACAAGAAAAAATTAACCCAGAGAAACTACACTGGTTTTTATACCTACAAGTGACCTCAGCTATCACCAAACTCAGGACACATAGCTCTAGAACACCGTTAACAACACTTGAGCACTTCTGCAACACATCCAAACGTCACAAAAAACAAATCTCGGCTATATACTTAGCAATACAGAAAGCTAAATTCACATCTAAATCCCCTATAATGGAGAAATGGGAAAGGGATCTACAGAAAGTCTACTCTAAGGATGAATGGGAAATAATGCTATATACAGCTAGTAAAGGATTAATTAGTGCAGACTTTAGAGAAAACTGTATTAAAACATCTTTCAGATGGTATCTGACCCCCATAGTCACATCCCATTATACTCAGAGAGGTAACAAGCTTTGCTATAGAGGCTGTGCGGAAACAGGGACATATATCCACATGTGGTGGGAATGCCCACAGGTCAAACAAATATGGCTCAAACTCTCTGAGTTACTTAGCGAAGTCTTATCTGAAACTATCTCTCTAACACCGTCACAAGCATTGTTAAACGAACACATTAAACCCTTTAATGCACCTATCAATACGTTCATACGTACACTATGCACGGCCACTAGGATTTGCTTAGCACGATATTGGAAATCAGGAGCACCCTCATGGGGGGAGGTGATGGACAAGATTCAAGCTACATATAAAATGTTGGAAACGATAGCCCACATTAAAAATAACTATGAACAATTCTTAAAAATATGGAACTTCTGGATCTTGTCAGGACATTAGATACACAGAGGGCGGGAGCAGGTAGCTTTGACATTAGGATAGGTTGCCTACAGATAGGGTCTCTGAGACGACCCACAAAGCTGCTCAGGCGTCTGAGATTCGACTTTTGCTTAGAAACTGGTGGGGGCCCTTCTCTCGGATCTGCTGCAAGGGAAAAGAGGCGACAGGCAAGTTGTTGGTAATTTAATTTTATGTTGGTTTATGTTTGGTTTTTGAAGGGTTGGGGGGAGGGGGAGGGGGGGGAAAGTATATAAAGTACATAGGTTGGGTGTGGAGAAGGGAGAAGTGAGAAATTGTTTGATTTGTTTTTTACTGTTGTTCCCTTCAATGCACCCCTAAAAATTTAGTAATATAGTTGGCTACTCAACAACACAGGCCTGAAGATTTTTGCCACAACAGCTCTATAAGACACCTTTCATGTGCTAATGGACCTTTAGATAACTTCTCCATAGCGGATCACTGTGTGATGGACTAAAGCTTCTGATCGGGGGATGGTGGAGGGGTTTCGTTTTGTATTATATAAACAATATGACCTGTATTTGTTATAATTACTGCAATAAAAATCATTTCAACTAAATGACTTGCCTAATCTAGTTGTGAGATACTAAAACAGGCTACAAAGAGGCTTATTTATCATAGGTCTTGACGACCTGATCCGACAGTGCGGATCAGGTCCGCAAGACCTCGCTGAATGAGGAGAGCAGTACGCTCTCCGTATTCAGCATTGCACCAACAGCTCACAAGAGCTGTTGGTGCAACGCCGCCCCTTGCAGACTCCAGCAGGGAGGTGTCAATCAACCCGATCGTACTTGATCGGGTTGAATTCCATCAATTCCTGTCCGCCTCATCAGAGCAGGTGGACAGGGTTATGGAGCAGCGGTCTTTAGACCGCTGCTACATAACTGCTGTCTCTGGCGAGCCTGCAGGCTCGCCAGAAACACGAGGCATCAAGCTCCATTTGGCCCCTTAGACTCTAGGATCACCCTTGTGCTCATAACAAGATGTTAAAAGCATATATACCATTGGTGCATGATATTTGAAGGTATCACCTTGTTGGTGAATGCAGTCAGCACGCAGCTAGCCAATAAATTGATTATTTACACTAGTTATGTATATTGACAGCATTGTCAGCATACAATTATCCTTCCTGGTTCTCCCTATGTGATGCTCAACTAGATAAAGGGGTATAGTCGTGAATAAATCAGGACTCAGACAAGTAGTAATATGGTAACTTTTTATGACCTACAAGATGCTGAACTACTCATCATTGGCAAAAAATAACCATGATTTAAGTAAACACAGGGCTCATTTCAGTGTACAATTTTGGAATACATGTGTGTAGAAGAATTTATTCTGAGGGTACAGCTAGAAACTTCCATATGAACAGATTATATTTCTATTCTATGGGTGTAGGTTATCTTGTTAATATGACTTTCTAAGGGTTTAGTTCAGTAATATAATTGACCATATTATTATCTTAATATCTACTTAGGCATGAATAGCACAGTGTGCTTCTTATAGTAGACTTTAGAAATAGCTGATCGTGTACTAAATACCCTGAAATTCAGAGGGTATTAATCATCAGACAGTGTTCTCTACAGAAATGTTAGTTATTCGGGTGGCATTATGAAGTAGCTGGTAGGGGCAGTGTAATCATTTGTAAAATGACAACATTTTATGTTATTTATAAATGTTATTTAAACTATCTAAAGCACATATTAATTGCATAATTTAACATAAATTGATATGTTGTGCCTTAAACATTGAAAACAATTAATATTAGCTACTTTTGGCTTATCATTGGCTTAAATTTTAGCTGGGTGGTCAGTAAAATCAGCCAGGTGGTGTGCCCACTAAGGGCACGGAAGTATTGCACTCAGGAGAGCACACTTCCTAAGGCTCCAATAAGGAGCCTAGTTCTCATGCCGCTAAACACTTGTAATGGCTAGATATTTATCGCGCACCCGGATATGGGCGAATTTGCCCATTTGCGGGCGCATGATAAATTAGTGCTCCACTTGTAATCTGGCCCTAAATAGGCTCTGAGAAGAACACTGGTAGACCTTTGTGACTGTGTTTGTTATCTTGGTATTAGCTCAATATTCTAAGCGTACAGATCAGTAGGTATCTGTAATTGTCTACATAGAGGGGCATATCTATCAAGCTCCGTACGGAGCTTGAAGCCCCGTGTTTCTGGTGAGCCTTCAGACTTGCCAGAAACACCAGTTATGATGCAGCATTCTAAAGACCGCTGCTCCATAAACTATCCGCCTGCTCTGAGCAGGTGGACAGACATTGCCGCAATTAAACCCGATCTAGTACGATCGGGTTGATTGACACCCCCCTGCTGGTGGCTGATTCTCCTTGAAAAAGGGTGGAGTCCCGAAACACGCATCAGAGTTTCTATGATGCTTACACCTGCACGGACCTGTATATGGAAGGCTGCACACTAAATCAGGTACATGGAGGTCGGTGACATTGAGGTAGGAGACTGAAGAGTCCGGAAACTGACGGCATCTATTCCCACACATGACTGCAGTAAGTCTCACTGATGCCATATATACCACAGAGCATTGGACAGAATTCAAGACCCAGGTAATACTGGTATCCACATAATACTGTTAGCGGCTGTTGAAGCGTTATACGAAGTGGTTGATAAAGCTGTATACTAAGTGGTTGACTATTTGAGCATAGTGAGTGAAGATTACTACTGTGTGAAGTTGGGACTTTTTATGAGATACCTCTGTCATATATACTGGTACAAGAGAAGGTTTACATGTTCTAGCGGATGCGAGACACAGGGGCCCCAGTGTTTATAATTACCCTGATGCAATGGGTGTATAATTGAAGATTGTCTTGGAATCTATGCAGCTTATGAATAATATAACTGGTATCAGGACACTGATACCAGTTATATTATTCAGGACACTGGGATAGTTTTTTATGATAATCATGCTGAGCATTATATGGTACTTGAATTGTCGGAGACGATAATATCGTAATACTGGATTACAGATGACTTTCCCAAAGTAAAATTGGGACAGTATCCCATTGGATCCTATTGGTAGCTGCAATTTTTTGAAGAGACTGTTATGAGATATCATCTCTGTACTACAGAAACATCTATAAACAAAGGAGGCTGTGAACCTTTTTATTTTTTCTGGCAGATGTTGGTGGTCATTCCCCCTTGGGATGCCTTGGGGGCGATATAAGTGTCACTTTGCTTAATTTTTTTTTTTTCTTTTCTTGTTTTGATTGGCTGAGTAGAGTGTGATTACTTGGCGAGTACTTTGGAACGGTTTATGTATGGTGGATGGGGGTTGAGTGAAGATGAGTATGTGAACATGTTTTCCCTCATTTTTGCTGTCTAAAGAAAAAAATGTTGTTAAAAAGTTTATTGAAGTATTCTAAGACTCTGGTGCTGGGATTCTTTTTATTATTAAATTACAGGGTAAGGAGACTAGACCCTATCCCAGGCACGAGCATTGAAGTGAATCATTTGATTGTATGGTAGCGGTGCTGTCACTATATAAATGTATACTATTTAAATATTATTAACCCCTAATCTGCTGTCCGCCCACATCGCCCCCACTATACTAAAGTTATTAAGCCCTACACCGCCGCCACTATACTAAACCTATTAACCCCTAAACCGCAAGCACCCCCACAACGAAATATACTAAACTATTAAACCCATAAACCGAAAGCCCCCACATCGAAATAAACTAAATTAAGCAATTTACCCCTAAACCTAACAACCCCCTAACTTTATATTAAAATTGCAATGTCCCTAGCTTAAATTAAATTAAAACTTACCTGTCAAATTAAAATAATGAAGTTTAAACTAACAATTAAACTAATATAATTATTAAACTAAAATTAAACTAACTACCAATATAATAAAACTAAACTACACTACTAATACTAAAATTACAAACTAATTACAAAAAATAAAAAATATTAAGTTACAAAAAATAACAAACACTAAGTTACAAAAAATAAAAAATGAAATTATCCAAAATAAAAAAGAATTACACCTAATCTAATAGCCCTATCAAAATAAAAAAGCCCATCCAAAATAAAAAACCTAGCCTACAATAAACTACCAATGGCCCTTAAAAGGGCCTTTTGTGGGGCATTGCCCCAAAGATATCAGCTCTTTTACCTGTAAAAAAACACACAAAGACCCCCCCAACAGTAAAACCCACCACCCAAAACCCACCCAACCCCCCAAAATTAAAAACCTAATTCTAAAAAAACCTAAGCTACCCATTGCCCTGAAAAGGGCATTTGTATGGGCATTGCCCTTAAAAGGGAATTTAGCTCTTTTACTGCCCAGACCCTAAACTAAACAAGAAACACACCCAAAAACCCTTAAAAAGCCTAACTCTAACCCCCTGATGATCCACTTACAGTTTTTGAAGTCCCGCTTGAACGATCTTGATCCCGGAGTTGAAGTCCTGATACAAGCGGCGAGAAGTCTTCAGCCAGGCGGACTCTTCAATCTTCATCCAGGCGGCATCTTCTATCTTGATCCCGGACATGCGGAGCGGGTCCATCCTGAAGACATCCGGTGCAGAGCATCCTCTTCATATGGTCGCCGCCGTACACTGAATCTTCAATGCAAAGGACGCCATCCAAGATGGCGCCCTTGCATTCCTATTGGCTAAAAAAAATTGAATTTGAATGATGAATCAGCCAATAGAATGAGAGCTGCTTAAATCCTATTGGCTGATTTGAACAGCCAATAGGATTTTAGCAGCTTTAATTCCTATTGGCTGATTCAAATTTTTTATTTTGATAGGGATGTTAGATTAGGTGTAATTTTTTTTTTTTTTTTTGGATTATTTTGTTTTTTATTTTGTGTAATGTATATTTTTAGGGGGTGTTTTTTTTGTACCAGAAGATCTGTTTTACTTAGGGCAATGCCCTAAAAAAGGCCCTTTTAAGGGCCCGCCAAAAGACCCTTTTAAGGGCCCTTGGTAGTTTGGGGGTGGGGGTTTGCATAGTGTTAGGTGGTGTCTGTATTTTATTTTGGTGCAAAAGAGCTGTCTAACTCAGGGCAATGCCCTACAAAAGGCCCTTTCAAGGGCCCTTGGTAGTATATTCTAGATTAGGCTTTTTTTATTTTGTGGTGTTTTTTTGTAATGGTAGGTTTTTTAATTTTTTGTAATGTTAGGCTTTAGTGTAAGGCAGGTTGGGTTTTATTTCACAGGTAAGTTTGTATTTATTTTAACTAGGTAGTTAGCAAATAGTTAATAACTATTTACTAACTAGTCTACCTAGTTAAAATAAATACAAACTTACCTGTGAAATAAAATAAAACCTAAGCTAGCTACAATACCGTACACACCGGTACCATTTAAAACAAAAAACTCTTGCTTGAAGAAATTAAAAAATAATATTTTATCACCTCTTTCACTTTACCCTTCCTAGTACTTAGAGTAAGCAAAGAGAATGACTGGGGGGTGGAGCTAAGGGAGGAGCTATATAGACAGCTCTGCTGTGGTGCTCTTTGCCACTTCCTGTTAGCAGAGTAAAGGATGAATCCGTGGACTTGTCGTACCTTATAGAAGAAATACATAACACAAAATAACAAACAAATTATCAAAAATAATAAAAAGTATTCCTATTCTAATACCAATTTAAAAAAAACACCCCAAAATTAAAAATCTAATCTAGAATAAACTACCAATGGCCCTTAAAAAGGCCTTTTGTATGGCATTGCCCTAAAGAAATCAGCTCTGTTTATGAAATGAAAATACAAATACCCACTAACATTACAAACCCCCACCCCCCAAACCCACAACATAAAAAAACTATCTAAAAAACCTAAGCTACCCATTTCCTTGAAAAGGGCATTTGGATGGGCATTGCCCTTAAAAGGGCATTTAGCTCTTTAACTGCTCTATGTATATACAGTATCAGCAGCTAACAGAGTGTACAATAATTTTATTGTACATATCAGCAACTAACAGTGTTTACAATATCCTTATTGCACATATCAGCAGATAACAGTGTGTACAATATTCTTATTGTACATATCAGCAGCTAACAGTTTGCATATATCACTATTCTTATTGTACATATCAACATCTAACAGTGTGTACAATATTCTTATTGTACATATCAGCAACTAACAGTGTACATATATCACTATTCTTATTGTACATATCAGCAGCTAACAGTGTGTACAATATTCTTATTGTACATATAAGCAACTAACAGTGTGTACATATTACTTTTATATATTAACTGTACACAAAAGCAAGTAATTGTGAGTGTCTATATATTATATCCATATTCTGAGGGTACTAATAAGCAGATATGTGTGTAGTATAAATGAGTTAATACTTCAGAATTCAGTTTATGACACTAAAATCTCAAACGGCTACCAACAAGTTTCACAGCCCACATGTAAAAGATAAAACTGCTGTATAAACATATTTATATATTTCTGAAAACAATCTCAAGGTACCAGCATTTTCTCTAAACCCCATATGATGTTACTACTAGACATGTATGTTAATTGCTGACATTTCTTTTTAAACTGCTGAATGTTAACTTTGGTTGGACCCCACACCACGGAGTCAGTGTGTCTAAGGATGTTTGCCAGAAGGCTAGATATAGGGGTTCACTAACTGACTTACGCTAATCATTTTTTGTATGAACTGATGATTCTGCTAATTATCTCATTGTGAAACTGACTGATTGTCTCTTAAACTAATAAATCTCTTAAAGGGACAATCTACTCCAGATTTTTGTTTTGTTTAAAAAGATAGATATCCCTTTATTACCAATTCCCCAGTTTTGCATAACTAACACTGTTATATTAATACACTTTTTACCTCTGTGATTACCTTGTATCTAAGCCTCTGCAGACTGCCCCCTTATTTCAGTTCTTTTGACAGACTTGCATTTTAGCCAATCAGTGCCCTCTCAAAAGTAACTCCAGAGGCTTGAGCAGTGTTATCTATATGGCACACATGAACTAACACCCTCTAGCTGTGAAAAACTGTCAAATGTATTTAGATAAGATGCAGCCTTCAAGGGCTTAGACATTACCATATGAGCCTACCTAGGTTTAGATTTCAACTAAGAATATCTAGAAAACAAAGCAATTTTGATGATAAAAGTAAATTGGAAAGTTATTTAAAATGAAATGCCCTATCTGAATCACGAAAGTTTAATATTGGCTAGACTGTCCCTTTAATAATTATATTGTTCTTGAAATAGTATGTGATTCCAGTCACTTATCCGGCACCTCTCACAATCTATAAAAACAGCATACTTTGTCCAGTAAAGTATGTGTCCCTGTTATTGTGATATTTATTGTTATTCTGATATTCTGAAGGTACTATTCAGCAGATATCAGTGGATATATGCTTGTTAACTTGATAGTGGGAGGCTACTATTAAATGACCACTAAATACAATAGAATTTAATATTTGATAAATACACAATACAAATACACTGCAGTAGCATTTACTTTGAATTTGAAAAGAGTAGTACAGTAAGTCCCCAACTTACGAACATTCGAGTTTCAAAGATACGAACATGCAGTTCGCATGTCAAATCACGGAAATAAAGAACAAGGACAAGATCATGGAACATGTGAAGTCTGCTGTGCCAATGATGCCAACAATAATATCCAAAAAGCGTGGAAAAGTGATAGAGGAGATGGAGAAACTTCCTAGTGTGTGGATGCAGGATCAGCATCAGTGTTGAGTCCCACTTAGCTTAATGCTGATCCAAGAAAATGCTAAAAGCCTGTATGAAGATTTGAAGAATAAACACAGAGAATTTCAAAGGTGCATCTGAAGATTTAGAGGGTGCATCTTTTAATGCCAGTCATAGATGGTTTCATAGATTTGAGGCTAGAATCAACCTTCAGAACGTAAAAGTAAGTGGCGAGGCAGTGAGTGCATATACCGTAGCTGCCCAGGAATTTTCTGTAACGCTTTGAGAAATTATTGATGAAGGTGCTTATTTACCTGAGCAGGTTTTTAATGTAGACGAAACAGGCCTGTACTGGAAGAGGATACCAGACCATAGTTACATCAGTAAGGAGGAAAAGGTGATGCCAGGCTATAAAGCAGCAAATGAAAGGCTAACTCTGTTGTTTGGTGGCAATACTTCCGGCGATATGAACCTGAAACCTCTCTTAGTTTATCATGCAGAGAACCCAAGAGCCCTTAAAAACAACGCCAATGGCTCTCTTCCTGTTGTGTGGAAGAGTAACTCCAAAGCCTGGGTTACACAGGCCATTTTCCAGGACTGTTTTTTCCATCACTTTATCCTAGAGATAGAGAAATTTTGTATAGAGAAAAATGTCCCACTTAACATTCTTTTGCTGCTTGACAATGCTCCGAGCCACCTCCTATTCATGGATGACTTTCATACCAACGTCAAAGTAGTGCATCTGCCACTGAATACTACGGCACTCATCCAACCTATGGACCAGGGGGTTATTGTGACTTTCAAGAAATATTATTGACGTCACACTTTTCGTCAAGTAGTAAAGGCGATGGATGAATCAGCAATAACCTTGCAACAATTTGGAAGGACTATAACATCTACAAGGCCATAAAAAACATTGACTTTGCTTGGCGTCAGGTTACAGCTGTCAACATGAATGGGGTTTGGAAGAACCTTTGCGCGCAGTATGTTAACAAATCTCATGGATTTTAGAAAGAGGGTGAGGAGTCCAATGAGGTCCTCAGCAACCAAGTGACCCTCAGTGAGAAGATGGTTCTAGATCTGCAAGATGATGACTCCATTGAACTCCTTGATGTACCATATGAGGAGCTTACCAATGAAGACCTGATAGAATTGGAGGCCCAGCGAAAGGACAAAGAGAGCCAAGAGGGAGAAGAAGTAACTGAAGAACCAAAAAGATTCACAACACAGGAAATGGCAAGGGGGTTTTCTTTATTTGAGGAGGCAATGTTAGTTTTTGAGGCACAGGATCCAAATGTAGAACGGTACACAAAGATCGCAGCAGCTGTTCAGAAAGCTATCCAGTGTTACCGTGTCATCTATGACAAGAAAAAACAAGCTACTACCCAGACATCACTGGAGCGTTTTTTTCAAAAGGGTAGATATAATTGAATCCAGCAAGGAACCAGAACCTGTGCCATCAACATCAGGTGTGAGTGAAATTGCAGCTCGCCCTCCATCTCCTATTGCACAACTGAAAATGTGTAACAAAGCACACCAAGTAGCGCTAATCCTATAAATCTGGGTAAATATAAACAACACAAATTCTTATATACATACAAGTTCAGTATATATTAACCAAAATCAATATGACTAGGTGTTAATATCTTATACAATTCAATATATCATATATTGCCATAAGTTTTGTAAAAAAGAAAAAGTCTGTATATAAAGCCAGATAAAAACATATAAATCAAGCTAGCACACGAGAGTGCAGCTGCTCCTCTTTTAAAGGTGAGTCCAAAGACTTTATATCTGATAGAATTTCTGAAAAGAGAAAGGAGAGGAGCGCAGACTCAAATGCAGAGTAATACTTCTTTAATGTATCCACACACACGACAAATGGCAACTCACAAGATAAAAGGTTTAAAACAGCAAATGATACAATGTGTATGATATACACATGCAACTTATCCACACAGCGTCTGTTCCGTAAACAGCTCCAGTCAAACAGCTGTCCCTCTGAGTCCCTCCACGATATCCAAAGCCAGGTTGGTAGCGTATTTCTCAGGGGATCTGTCAGCCTCTGTATTTCTTGAGAAAGTCCCGCTGTGTCGGGACGAAATGCGTAGAGGACTGCCCACCCCACTAGTTACCTGATCCTGTGAGGCCGCCATAGTTCCAGGTCTGCAGCTAGGAATTGATTGGTTTGTGTGCCGAGGATCATTCCAACATACTGTTTGTAAGTTTTTAAAACACTGGCTCAGTGGAGACTATCACCTTACGTTATTTGGACATAACAGAAATACAGAGGCTGTTAGATCCCCTGAGAAATACGCTACCAACCTGGCTTTGGATATCGTGGAGAGACTCAGAAGGACAGCTGTTTGACTGGAGCTGTTTACGGAACAGACGCTGTGTGGATAAGTTGCATGTGTATATCATACACATTGTATCATTTGCTGTTTTAAACCTTTTATCTTGTGAGTTGCAATTTATCGTGTGTGTGGATACATTAAAGAAGTATTACTCTGCATTTGAGTCTGCGCTCCTCTCCTTTCTCTTTTCAGAAACTCCATCTCCTATTGCTAATGATCCGTCAGCTCCACCATCTCCCACCTCTTCCTCCTCAAGTCAGTAATTTGCCTGTTCACTCCATGCCAGCCCCTGTATGCCAGCTGTTGTACTATACAAAGTACAAGGCAAGATTAAAAATGTTTTATAGTATTGTTTATTTTGTACAGTACAGGTACTATATAGGTATTAAAAATGTTTTCTTTACAGTACAGATACATTACAGGTATTGTTTGTTTATTATGTACTACATTACTGTACAATAAAAATGTTTTCTTTACAGTACAGTATTATTTCTTTTTTATGTACATTACTACTTAAACATTAAAAATGTTTTCTTTACAGTACAGGTACAATATTGTTTGTTTTATATGTACTACTGTACATTAAAAAATTATTTCTTTACAGTACAGTATTTGTTTTTTTTATGTACTACTGTACATTAACAATGTTTTCTTTACAGTATTGTTTTTTTAATGTACTTGTAATGTCCCTTTAACTGGAGCTCCGCCCCTATAGCCTTTATAACCTCATCTCCACTTCAGCTCTTTGCTTGATTATTTTGTTGATTTGAGTAGCGCTATTTCTACTCTGTTTTTTGACGTGTCAAGTCCCTAATTCCTGAGAGCTGTTACACTGGTCTGTTATCTTTAAGCCTTGCTACTTGAAGTATTTCCTTGCCTACGCTTACCTGTTGCTGATTCCTTGGATTGCTCCTGAGACTCCGTGTCAGCACTATTCTATCCAGGATCCGGATCTACTTACCTAGCGTATTCATCCGCCTGTTTCCATTCACACTGAGGACTCCACACGCTGCATCTTGTTACACGCTGGAGGTACACGCTGAAGATCTTACACGCAGCCTCTTGTTCCATACTGGATGTCCGTCTCTCTCAGTGACTTCACCAGAACCTTCTGCTTTCTATAGCTCAACTATATTATTATTGAATTACATGTATCCGCTATTTTAGCAAGTTATTCCTAAACTCCTAAGGAATCTCTATATATCAACACCTTTCACTCATACTTATATATATATATATTAACAAATATATATATATATATATATATATATATATATATATATATTCCTATTGCTGGAACTCAGTTACTGTAGCAACTGCTGTATTTACTTTGACCCTTTTGTTACAGAATCATAACATTAGGTGTTCCAACTTTACAGCTACACATAATCTGTTTACCATTATATGATATTTGGAAACAGATCATTACAGTACTACTGTACTGTAATTTATGTGAAAAGTATTATAAAGTAAGGTTTATAATACTTTTCACATAAATTACAATACAGCTGGACTTATGAACAAATTGGACTTACAAACTGTCAGGGTGCCAGGAATCAGACTGAGACGAGAAGTGCAAAAATAATCACACCTTTATTCATAGCAAAAAATAATAAAAAGTCCACAAGTCAAATAACAAGCCAGGAGTCAAAACCAGAGCTGGTAGTCAGACGAGCCGAGTCAGGAGCCAAAGCGAATAGTCAGACGAGCCGGAATCAGGAACAAGGAAAACAGCAAAGTCAGGAACAAGCCAGGGATCAGGAACCAGGAAGGACTTCAGGCAGCCAGGTAATACACAGGAACTCTCACAAACAGGTCTGAGACAACGCAAAGGCAAAGCATACTGAACAGAGGCCCTTTAAATAATAAGTGATGACATCACAATTCTGAGACTGCATCCTCACATGGATGAAGCGCACCAGTCTGGCCATAAAAGGAAGTGTAGGAAATGAGCAGCATCCCCCACAATGCACCATAGTCAGGAAGAGAGGTGAGTAAAATGGCTGCCAGCAGCACATGGCAAACAGGGAAAAAACCCTGACACGAACATGCTCCCGGAACGGAACTCGTTCGTAAGTCGCGGACTTACTGTAGAATATTTTCTGGCAAATTTCAAAGTAATACGATTTCCCCTCCACCTGTATCATGTGACAGCCATCAGTTAATCACAAAGTGCCAATGCGTATATATACTGTGCAGTTTGGCTCACAGTAGATGCTGGAGCTTTAGAAATTGTTCATATAAAAAGTATGTGCACATTTTGATAAAATAAATATATTTGAATATTTTTTTTTAATTGTGTGCCTTATCTGAATTATGATACTTAAATTTTTACTTTAGTGTTCCTTTAAGGAATTTCTGTTTGGTGTGTGTTTGCAATTTATCATTCTCGGTGTACAGTTTGGTAATATTTGGGTGTGTGTTTGGTACCTTGATATTTAGAGGGTGCATCTCAGGAATATGCGTAGTACTTGTAATCGGGGTCTACATTCTTCAAAAACAAATTTCTTCAAATGTGTAAATTTGAAACCTCACTCTACGAAACATCAGTATGTGTTTATGGCTAGCTCACAACTGTACCGCTTCTGTCCATCAATATCTTAGTGCAATATAATACAAATGAGTCACTTGGGCTACTACAAGATGAAAATCTAAACAGTATCTTTTAGCCTAAATTGCCTTATGCAGATAACAGCCCACTTGAGACCAAGGTAAATGAATAACAAGTAGATATCTCATTTCCTAGAGCTACTGAATTGCTACATTACTTATACAGAGAAAAATGCTAAATATATCTCACAGAGAATGATAGACAACATTAATGGACACTAGACTGTAGCAATTAGGACTTTGTTATTGTCTGTAACACTTTCTTGTACTGGCAGATAACTCAGCATGTTGTATGTATTAGTGTACTATTTGTATGTGGTGCAGATACAGACGGTTACTGTACTACTTTTCAATCACTAAAGAATCAAAAAAATATTACATTTACATTAAAAGGGACAGTTTACCATAAATCCTGCCCCCCTTTAATTTGTTCCCAACTACACATTTTTTCCTGCTGGAGTGTATTAAAATTACGTACAATCCCTACCTTCCGGAAGTTGCCCTCCTACACATGCCAGTCCCCACATTAGACAACCCTACAGAGGCCCTCACGATATACCTTTTCATGGCAGTTAAACTGACTATCGCCAGGGCGTGGAGGAACAAAAAACCACCTCCATACACGCAAATACTATCCACCATCAGACACATCAGACTGATGGAACAATATTCATTTTGAGTACTAGATAAGACAAACTAGAATTTGGCACCAGTGGCTCACACTTTTCCCAGACTAGCATGAAACCTCATAGAACTCCCATCCAAATAAAATTACTCCCCCCACCTCTCCTCCCCTAAACCACCAGAATTATAACCCACTATTTTGACACAAACACTCATATATACATAGCCACACACCTGGTCAGGCCAATGTAAGATCTCCCAGGGAGTGGACTCCCTCTTTGTCTCACCGGTGTTCATTCCGTAGCTTATTACTCTATACAGATTCCCAATATCCGTATCTCTGATGCTAGATAATTTTATCCTAATTAACTCTGAGTTGTATGTTCTGCATTATATGGTTGAATAATTTTATTTTACTGTTATCTATTAAAATTATAAAATGTAGACAAAGCATTTATGTTCAGGTCACCTTTCTCTTTTGCAACTTCTGGATGTGTAAAGCAACTCTAAGTCTGTTTAAAGCTCATTAATACCACATTTAATTCTTTAAGATGTACATCTCAATCTTAACCTTATATCCAGAATGACTTGAAATAACAATGCTGTAAAAGGTTTTTACCTTCTCTTTCTCTTTTATGTAACCTTCCTTGATTGTCTCAATAAAAACCGTTAAAATAATAAAAAAAAAATTACGTACAAATAGTTCATTTGCCCTAATATCATCATTTTAAATAGCTGATTTTGCCTTACCTATACTGAAAGTTTCTGTGCTTAAGTATAGGCTATAGAAAAGCTGTGTAAACATAGCCAGCAAGAGAAAATTACACCCCTAGTGGGAGGTAGGAAACCTAAGCAATAAAATGTTCATTTTCATTTGTTCTCTCTATGTATTGTACTTTGGTAAACAGGCAGAAATAATATAAAGAAGCATCTGTGTGTACAGAAAGTGATAAAATAAGGACATCTGATTTCCCTATAAGCTCAAATAATTTTAAAGGTTGTGGTTTCAAAGAACAAAACTGTTTCGTATACAAAAATAAACCTAGCCATTTCTCATACATGTTTTTACTGTGCAGCTGGTACAACAAGTCATTGGTAACACTTTAAGGGAAATCCTATTTTACAGTACACTGGCCCTTTAAATCAAAACCACTGAAACTGCAGCACCAGCGGATGAAGTGATCTGAGACTTAGGGGAAGATTTATCATAATGCGAACGGACATGATATGAAGTAGTGTATCATGTCCGTTGCACATCGCAAAAATGCCGCTGCTTCATAACTTCTGTTATTGATAAATCGGCCCCATAGAGTCTCAATAGAATAGGTGTGGATTTCAATAGTACGTCTATTCCTGCCTCTAAGGGGCATATTTAACAATGTGCGAGCGGACATGATACGAAGTAGCGTATCCTGTCCGCTGCACATCAATAAATGCAGACAGCATACGCTGTTGGTATTTATCATTGCACCAGCAGTTCTTGTGAACTGCTGGTGCAATGCCGCCCCCTGCAGATTCGCAGCTAAGCATCTGCTAGCAGGGGGTGTCAATCAACCCGATCGTATTCGATTGGGTTGATTTCTGTCCGCCGCCTCAGAGCAGGGGGACAAGTTATGGAGACCGCTGCTTCATAACTTCTGTTTTCGGCGAGCCTTGAAGAGCTTGATAAATATGCCCCTAAAAGAGACATTTAACATTAAAAGGAACATGAAACTCAGAATTTTTCTTTCATGATTTAGATACAAATTTAAACAACTTTTGAAAGTATTTCTATTATCCAATTTGCTTCATTTTCTTTTTATCCTTTGTTAAAAAGCATACCCAGGTAGACTTATGAGCAGCAATGCACTACTGAAAACTAGCTGCTGGTTAACAGCTGCACAAATATGCCTCTTGTCATTGGCTGACCCAACGTGTTCAGCTACCCCCTAATAGAGCACTGCTGTTCTTTCAACAAATGAAAACAATAGAATTAAACAAATGTTATCATAGAAGTAAATTGGAAAGTTGTTAAAAATTGTATGTTCTACCTGTATCATGGAAGATGGGTTTTATGTCTAATTGAAGAAAGTAAAACAGAACTGCAATATAAATTCATTATTTATTGTGCAGGCCTTTGCTGTGAAATACCTCCTCCACTTCCTCCAAGTAAGGCAGGCGTCACTACGTTATACTTAAAAGAACACAAAAGTCAAAATTAAACTTTCATGAATCAGATAGAGTATGCAATGGTAATAGAATTTTCAGTTCCCTGTTATCAAATGTACTTTATTCTCTTGGGTTCCTTTGTTAAAAAAGCATACTTAGTTTGGCTCAGGAGCAGCAAAGCACTACTGGGAACTATCTGGTAATTGAAGCTACATAAATATGGCTCATGTCTTTGGCGCACCAAGTATATTCAGCTATATCCAGTAATGAATTCATTCTCTGAAGCTGACACTTACTATGTGTTAACTGCTTTGCAGCCAGGGTTGTCAGATGTCCAGTATTCAACTGGACTGTTCAGTATTTTAGCAGACGGTCCAGTAAAAATCTATAAAAAATTAGGGACACTTAAAGGTTTGGGAGAATAGGTTTGAGAGTGAAAGCAGAAGGAAGACAGGTTTCAATGTGTAAATGTATTTTATGAGTATAATCACTTTTTTGTTAAGATGTAAAAGGTCATTGAACCTAGAACCCATCTGTATGAAAGAGCAGCACTTTTCCAGATTCCATGTTTATAAGACAGTGGTAATATTTGCATTTTTGCTTTGTATTGGTTTCACCATAATTATCCACTCTTAAAGTGAAGGTAAACTTTGATGAATGAAAGCTCGGTTTTCAAAAATACTATTAAAACAGGGGCACTTTCATTCATCAAAGTTTACAAAGCAGCCGTTTTGTTTTTTAAACTTACCTTTCTTCTCTTCACAGCCGGAGCAGCTTCCCCCACCTGGAGATCCTCTCTTCACACATCAGCATTGACTAATCTGGCTTCCTCCAATCACGGCTTTCCCCCAGGGGAATCATTGCCTGAGGCCATGTCGTGATTGGAGGAAGCCGGATTAGTCATTGCTGACGTGTGAAGAGAGGATCTCCGGGCGCGGGAAGCTGCTCCGGCTGTGAAAAGAAGAAAGGTAAGTTTTTAAACAAAACGGCTGATTTGTAAACTTTGATGAATGAAAGTGCCCCTGTTTTTAATAGGATTTTTAAAAACTGGGCTTTTATTCATCAAAGTTTACCTTCACTTTAAGTGCACCAAACATATTATATACAGTTTTTTTAAACAAACAAACAAGGCTTCCTTGTGATACCCTATATGGGTAAATAAAACAACAATAAAAGTGAATTTAATTCTGAAAACAAGGGGGAAAGAATAAAAAAAAATAGCTTTTTTCACTTTTTTTTTATAATCATTTCTACAAAAGTTTCACTAAAGAAAGATACATCAGAATAGATTTTTAAGGAATACCTCATATGTATATATGTTTCCAAGTAATTAGTAACAAATAAATGCCACATACTACAAGGTTAGAATTATTGTTTAACACTAAAAGTTTGCAAAATTTGCTATGCTTGGACTGTAAATTAAATAGTGATCACTCAATCTGAAACTGCTAAGCAAAAGTAGATATTTGTAGAAACTAGACACCCCTAGAGGCATTACTTTAACCCTTTTATAGCCAATGGTAGAAATAAAAATGTAGGAATCAAAACCAAAATAAATATTAAATTAATAAAAAAAAAATTACACTTCATTAAAATAAATTTGTTTTAAAAAATATCCTTTATTATAAAGCATTTTTACTATTGGTATCCCATAGGTGCTGATAGAGAGAAAATGGGATTAGTCAAAACAAGCCATTGTTTATGACATGATCACTGTGACTAGCTGTCATAGGCCTAGATTTAGAGTTGGGCCGTAGCCGTCAAAACCAGCGTTAGAGGCTCCTAACGCTGGTTTTGGGCTACCGCTGGTATTTGGAGCCAGTCATTAAAGGGTCTAACGCTCACTTTCCAGCCGCGACTTTTCCATACCGCAGATCCCCTTACGTCAATTGTGTATCCTATCTTTTCAATGGGATCTTTCTAACGCCGGTATTTAGAGTCGTGGCTGAAGTGAGCGTTAGAAATCTAACGACAAAACTCCAGCCGCAGAAAAAAGTCAGTAGTTAAGAGCTTTCTGGGCTAACGCCGGTTTATAAAGCTCTTAACTACTGTGCTCTAAAGTACACTAACACCCATAAACTACCTATGTACCCCTAAACCGAGGTCCCCCCACATCGCCGCCACTATATTTATATTTTTTAACCCCTAATCTTCCGCTCCGTACACTGCCGCAAACTACGTTATCCCTATGTACCCCTAATCTGCTGCCCCTAACATCGCCGACCCCTATATTATATTTATTAACCCCTAATCTGCTGCCCCCGCTATCGCTGACCCCTGCATATTATTATTAACCTCAAATCTGCCGCTCTGTACACCACCGCCACCTACATTATAGCTATGTACCCCTAATCTGCTGCCACTAACACCGCTGACCCCTATATTATATTTATTAACCCCTAATCTGCCCCCATCAACGTCGCCTCCACCTGCCTACACTTATTAACCCCTAATCTGCCGAGCGGACCGCACCGCTACTATAATAAAGTTATTAACCCCTAATCCGCCTCACTCCCACCTCAATAACCCTATAATAAATAGTATTAACCCCTAATCTGCCCTCCCTAACATCGCCAACACCTAACTTCAATTATTAACCCCTAATCTGCCGACCGAATCTCGCCGCTACTGTAATAAATGGATTAACCCCTAAAGCTAAATCTAACCCTAACACCCCCTTAAGTTAAATATAATTTAAATCTAACGAAATAAATTAACCCTTATTAAATAAATTATTCCTATTTAAAGCTAAATACTTACCTGTAAAATAAACCCTAATATAGCTACAATATAAATTATAATTATATTATAGCTATTTTAGGATTTATATTTATTTTACAGGTAACTTTGTATTTATTTTAACCAGGTACAATAGCTATTAAATAGTTAAGAACTATTTAATAGCTAAAATAGTTAAAATAATTACAAAATTACCTGTAAAATAAATCCTAACCTAAGTTACAATTAAACCTAACACTACACTATCAATACATTAATTAAATAAAATACCTACAATTACCTACAATTAAATCTAACACTACACTATCAATACATTAATTAAATACAATACCTACAAATAACTACAATTAAATAAACTAACTAAAGTACAAAAAATAAAAAAGAACTAAGTAACAAAAAATAAAAAAATATTTACAAACATTAGAAAAATATTACAACAATTTTAAACTAATTACACCTACTCTAAGCCTCCTAATAAAATAACAAATCAGATTGAGCTTGCATTCTATTGGCTGTTCCGATCAGCCAATAGAATGCAAGCTCAATCTGATTGGCTGATCGGATCAGCCAATCGAATTGAACTACCTTAATTCCGATTGGCTGATAGAATCCTATCAGCCAATCGGAATTCGAGGGACGCCATCTTGGATGACGTCCCTTAAAGGAACCGTCATTCTTCAGTTGGACGTCGGAGGAAGAAGATTGATCCGCGCTGGAGGTCTTCACGATGGGGCCGTTCCTCATCGGATGAAGATAGACGATGCCGCTTGGATCAAGATGGTTGCCGGTCTGGATCGCCTCTTCTTCCCGGATAGGATGAAGACTTTGGAGCCTCTTCTGGACCTCTTCAGCCGCAGGATTATGGATCGCCAGCCCCCGCTTGGGTTGGATGAAGATTTCGGAGCCAGGACCGATTGGTGATACCCGGCGAGGTGAAGATAAGGTAGGAAGATCTTCAGGGGCTTAGTGTTTGGTTTATTTAAGGGGGGTTTGGGTTAGATTAGGGGTATGTGGGTGGTGGGTTGTAATGTTGGGGGGGGTATTGTATGTTTTTTTTTACAGGCAAAAGAGCTTAATTCTTTGGGGCATGCCCCACAAAAGGTCCTTTTAAGGGCTGGTAAGGTAAAAGAGCTTTGAACTTTTTTAATTTAGAATAGGGTAGGGCATTTTTTTATTTTGGGGGTCTTTGTTATTTTATTAGGGGGCTTAGAGTAGGTGTAATTAGTTTAAAATTGTTGTAATATTTTTTTAATGTTTGTAAATATTTTTTTATTTTTTGTACTTTAGTTAGTTTATTTAATTGTAGTTATTTGTAGGTATTGTATTTAATTAATATATTGATAGTGTAGTGTTAGGTTTAATTGTAGGTAATTGGAGGTATTTTATTTAATGAATTTATTGATAGTGTAGTGTTAGGTTTAATTGTAACTTAGGTTAGGATTTATTTTACAGGTAATTTTGTAATTATTTTAACTATTTTAGCTATTAAATAGTTCTTAACTATTTAATAGCTATTGTACCTGGTTAAAATAAATACAAAGTTACCTGTAAAATAAATATAAATCCTAAAATAGCTATAATATAATTATAATTTATATTGTAGCTATATTAGGGTTTATTTTACAGGTAAGTATTTAGCTTTAAATAGGAATAATTTATTTAATAAGAGTTAATTTATTTCGTTAGATTTAAATTATATTTAACTTAGGGGGTGTTAGTGTTAGGGTTAGACTTAGCTTTAGGGGTTAATCCATTTATTACAGTAGCGGCGAGATTCGGTCGGCAGATTAGGGGTTAATAATTGAAGTTAGGTGTTGGCAATGTTAGGGAGGGCAGATTAGGGGTTAATACTATTTATTATGGGGTTATTGAGGCGGGAGTGAGGCGGATTAGGGGTTAATAATTTTATTATAGTAGCGGTGCGGTCCGCTCGGCAGATTAGGGGTTAATAAGTGTAGGCAGGTGGAGGCGATGTTGAGGGGGGCAGATAAGGGGTTAATAAATATAATATAGGGGTCGGCGGTGTTAGGGGCAGCAGATTAGGGGTACATAGCTATAATGTAGGTGGCGGTGGTGTACGGAGTGGCAGATTAGGGGTTAATAATAATATGCAGGGGGCGGCAGAATAGGGGTTAATAAGTGTAAGGTTAGGGGTGTTTAGACTCGGGGTACATGTTAGAGTGTTAGGTGCAGACGTAGGAAGTGTTTCCCCATAGAAAACAATGAGGCTGCGTTAGGAGCTGAACGCGGCTTTTTTGCAGGTGTTTTTTTTCAGCTCAAATTGTTTTCTATGGGGATATCGTGCACGAGCACGTTTTTGAAGCTGGCCGCGTCCGTAAGCACCGCTGGTATCTAGAGTTGCAGTGGCGTTAAATTATGCTCTACGCTCCCTTTTTGGAGCCTAACACACTGAAAACCCAGCCATTCTGTGAACTCTAAATACCAGCGGTATTTAAAAGGTGCGTGGGAAAAAAAGCATGCGTAGCTAACGCACCCCTTTGGCCGCAGAACTCTAAATCTAGGCGATAGTGACCACATCCCCATAAGGCACTTTACTGGGCATTACTGGACTGCCTCACTCCTGAGATATCCAGTAACAGCCCACTGAGGCTGATACCAACATGCATTGCAGCATGCCAATACCTAGGGTCATACAAAGTGATTGTTGCATTTTCTGAATATAATGTGAAGTAAAAGCTGTTTGCATTTCATTTGAAATCAATACAGCAGTATCAGTTGCTTAATTCCTACTAATTTTAATTGTCTGATTGGTACTTCCTGCTGCTGGTCATTGGATAATAGATATAAATACTCATTGTACCTATAGCCAATCAGCATCAGCAGGAAGTAACTACAGGGAGTGCAGAATTATTAGGCAAATGAGTATTTTGACCACATCATCCTCTTTATGCATGTTGTCTTACTCCAAGCTGTATAGGCTTGAAAGCCTACTACCAATTAAGCATATTAGGTGATGTGCATCTCTGTAATGAGAAGGGGTGTGGTCTAATGACATCAACACCCTATATCAGGTGTGCATAATTATTAGGCAACTTCCTTTCCTTTGGCAAAATGGGTCAAAAGAAGGACTTGACAGGCTCAGAAAAGTCAAAAATAGTGAGATATCTTGCAGAGGGATGCAGCACTCTTAAAATTGCAAAGCTTCTGAAGCGTGATCATCGAACAATCAAGCGTTTCATTCAAAATAGTCAACAGGGTCGCAAGAAGCGTGTGGAAAAACCAAGGCGCAAAATAACTGCCCATGAACTGAGAAAAGTCAAGCGTGCAGCTGCCAAAATGCCACTTGCCACCAGTTTGGCCATATTTCAGAGCTGCAACATCACTGGAGTGCACAAAAGCACAAGGTGTGCAATACTCAGAGACATGGCCAAGGTAAGAAAGGCTGAAAGACGACCACCACTGAACAAGACACACAAGCTGAAACATCAAGACTGGGCCAAGAAATATCTCAAGACTGATTTTTCTAAGGTTTTATGGACTGATGAAATGAGAGTGAGTCTTGATGGGCCAGATGGATGGGCCCGTGGCTGGATTGGTAAAGGGCAGAGAGCTCCAGTCCGACTCAGACGCCAGCAAGGTGGAGGTGGAGTACTGGTTTAGGCTGGTATCATCAAAGATGAGCTTGTGGGGCCTTTTCGGGTTGAGGATGGAGTCAAGCTCAACTCCCAGTCCTACTGCCAGTTTCTGGAAGGCACCTTCTTCAAGCAGTGGTACAGGAAGAAGTCTGCATCCTTCAAGAAAAACAGTACACCTCTCTGAACAGTGTCTGGGAGGCTGTGATTGCTGCTGCACGCAATGTTGATGGTGAACAGATCAAAACACTGACAGAATCCATGGATGGCAGGCTTTTGAGTGTCCTTGCAAAGAAAGGTGGCTATATTGGTCACTGATTTGTTTTTGTTTTGTTTTTGAATGTCAGAAATGTATATTTGTGAATGTTGAGATGTTATATTGGTTTCACTGTTAAAAATAAATAATTGAAATGGGTATATATTTGTTTTTTGTTAAGTTGCCTAATAATTATGCACTGTAATAGTCACCTGAACACACAGATATCCCCCTAAAATAGCTATAACTAAAAACAAACTAAAAACTACTTCCAAAACTATTCAGCTTTGATATTAATAAGTTTTTTGGGTTCATTGAGAACATGGTTGTTGTTCAATAATAAAATTAATCCTCAAAATTACAACTTGCCTAATAATTCTGCACTCCCTGTATGCCTCAATGACGATTAGTAGAAATTGCATTTTCTCCATTAAAGAGGTACAATATTTAGTTAGTTTTAGTTTGAATTTAAACAGTTTTTACTTGAGGCAAAGGGGGATAGTTATCAACGTGTTAACTTTCCTGCCTTCGCCGGCCCAAAACGCCCGCCTAAGCTCGCCTACCTTCGCCGCCGCGGACCTGAAAAAATACGCCTAAGTTATCAAATAAAGCTGTCAAAAAGCCGCGGGGCGATGAGCAGCGGACTGTGACAGTTATCACTCATCCGATCTCGCTGCTCTTCGGCTTTTTTACAGCTTTATTGCTAGCCTGTCACTAAGCACTCACACTAAACTACACTGTTCTACCCCCTATACCGGCGCCCCCCGCAACTAAATAAAGTTACTAACCCCTAAACCGCCGCTCCTAGACCCTGCCGCAAGTCTTATAAATGTATTAACCCCTAAACCGCCGCTCCTAGACCCCGCCGCAAGTCTTATAAATGTATTAACCCCTAAACCGCCGCTCCCGGACACCGCTGCCACCTGCATTATACCTAGTAAACCCTATCCTGCCCCCCCTATACCGTCGCCCTCTATAATAAAGTTATTAACCCTTATCCTGCTGATCCCGCACCTCGCCGCAAATAAATATATAGTTTAACCCCTAAACCGCCGCTCCCTGAACCCACCGCAAACTATATTAAATTTATTAACCCCTATCCTGCCCCCCCTACACCGTTGCCACCTATAATAAATTTATTAACCCCTATCCTGCCCCCCACTACACCGCTGCCACTGTAATAAAATTATTAACCCCTAAACCTAAGTCTAACACTAACCCTAACACCCCCCTAACTTAAATATTAATTAAATAAATCTAAATAATATTTCTATTATTAACTAGGGCCTAGATTTGGAGTTTGGCGTTAGCCGTGAAAACCAGCGTTAGAGGCTCCTAACGCTGGTTTTAGGCTACCTCCGGTATTTGGAGTCACTCAAAAAAGGGTCTAACGCTCACTTTTCAGCCGCGACTTTTCCATACCGCAGATCCCCTTACGTCAATTGCGTATCCTATCTTTTCAATGGGATCTTTCTAACTCCGGTATTTAGAGTCGTGTCTGAAGTGAGCGTTAGAAATCTAACGACAAAACTCCAGCCGCAGGAAAAAAGTCAGTAGTTAAGAGCTTTCTGGGCTAACTCCGGTTCATAAAGCTCTTAACTACTGTACTCTAAAGTACACTAACACCCATAAACTACCTATGTACCCCTAAACCGAGGTCCCCCCACATCGCCGCAACTCAATTAATTTTTTTTAACCCCTAATCTGCCGACCGCCAACTACGTTATCCTTATGTACCCCTAATCTGCTGCCCCTAACACCGCCGACCCCTGTATTATATTTATTAACCCCTAATCTGCCCCCCTCAACGTCGCCTCCACCTACCTACACTTATTAACCCCTAATCTGCCGACCGCAAAGCGCCGCCACCTACGTTATCCTTATGTACCCCTAATCTGCTGCCCCTAACACCGCCGACCTCTATATTATATTTATTAACCCCTAATCTGCCCCCCACAACGTCGCCTCCACCTGCCTACACTTATTAACCCCTAATCTGCCGAGCGGACCGCTCCGCTACTATAATAAAGTTATTAACCCCTAATCCGCCTCACTAACCCTATAATAAATAGTATTAACCCCTAATCTGCCCTCCCTAACATCGCCGACACCTAACTTCAATTATTAACCCCTAATCTGCCGACCGGAGCTCACCGCTATTCTAATAAATGTATTAACCCCTAAAGCTAAGTCTAACCCTAACACTAACACCCCCCCCCCCCTAAGTTAAATATAATTTTGATCTAACGAAATTAATTAACTCTTATTAAATAAATTATTCCTATTTAAAGCTAAATACTTACCTGTAAAATAAATCCTAATATAGCTACAATATAAATTATAATTACATTGTAGCTATTTTAGGATTAATATTTATTTTACAGGCAACTTTGTAATTATTTTAACCAGGTACAATAGCTATTAAATAGTTAAGAACTATTTAATAGTTACCTAGTTAAAATAATTACAAAATTACCTGTAAAATAAATCCTAACCTAAGTTACAATTAAACCTAACACTACACTATCATTAAATTAATTAAATAAAATACCTACAATTAAAGCTAACACTACACTATCAATACATTAATTAAATACAATATCTACAAATAACTACAATGAAATAAACTAACTAAAGTACAAAAAATAAAAAAGAACTAAGTTACAAAAAATAAAAAAATATTTACAAACATAAGAAAAATATTACAACAATTTTAAACTAATTACACCTACTCTAAGCCCCCTAATAAAATAACAAAGCCCCCCAAAATAAAAAATGCCCTACCCTATTCTAAATTACTAAAGTTAAAAGCTCTTTTACCTTACCAGCCCTGAACAGGGCCCTTTGCGGGGCATGCCCCAAGAAGTTCAGCTCTTTTGCCTGTAAAAAAAACATACAATACCCTCCCCCCCAACATTACAACCCACCACCCACATACCCCTAATCTAACCAAAGCCCCCTTAAATAAACCTAACACTAAGCCCCTGAAGATCATCCTACCTTGTCTTCACCATACCAGGTTCACCGATCCGTCCTGAAGAGCTCCTCCGATGTCCTGATCCAAGCCCAAGCGGGGGGCTGAAGATGTCCATGATCCGGTAGAAGTCTTCATCCAAGCGGGGCAGAAGAGGTCTTCCATCCGATTGAAGTCTTCATCCAAGCGGGGCAGAAGAGGTCTTCCATCCGATTGAAGTCTTCATCCAAGCGGGGCAGAAGAGGTCTTCCATCCGATTGAAGTCTTCATCCAGGCGGCATCTTCTATCGACATCCATCTGGAGCGGAGCGGCAGCATCCTGAAGACCTCCGACGCAGAACATCCATCCTGGCCGACGACTGAACGACGAATGACGGTTCCTTTAAATGACGTCATCCAAGATGGCATCCCTCGAATTCCGATTGGCTGATAGGATTCTATCAGCCAATCGGAATTAAGGTAGGAATATTCTGATTGGCTGATGGAATCAGCCAATCAGAATCAAGTTCAATCCGATTGGCTGATCCAATCGATTGAAGTTCAATCAAGTTCAATCCGATTGGCTGATCGGTTTATTTTACAGGTAAGTATTTAGTTTTAAATAGGAATAATTTATTTAAGTGTAGTGTAGTGTAATTGTAACTTAGGTTAGTTTTTATTTTACAGGTAAATTCCTCTTTATTTTAGCTAGGTAACCTATTAAATAGTTAATAACTATTTAATAGCTATTGTACCTAGTTAAAATAAATTGAAAGGTGCCTGTAAAATAAAAATAAATCCTAAGATAGCTACAATATAATTATTATTTATATTGTAGCTATATTAGGGTTTATTTTATAGGTAGGTATTTAGTTTTAAATAGGATTAATTTAGTTAATAATAGAAATATTATTTAGATTTATTTAATTAATATTTAAGTTAGGGGGGTGTTAGGGTTAATGTTAGACTTAGGTTTAGGGGTTAATAATTTTATTACAGTGGCGGCGGTGTAGTGGGGGGCAGGATAGGGGTTAATAAATTTATTATAGGTGGCGACGGTGTAGGGGGGGCAGGATAGGGGTTAATAAATTTATTATAGGTGGTGACGGTGTACGGGGGGCAGGATAGGGGTTAATAAATTTAATATAGGTTGCGGCAGGGTCAGGGAGTGGCGGTTTAGGGGTTAATAGGTATAGAGTAGCTTGCGGTGGGCTCCGGGAGAAGCGGTGTAGGGGTTAATACACTTATTATAGTTGCGGCAGGGTCAGGGAGCGGCGGTTTAGGGGTTAATAGGTATAGAGTAGCTTGCGGTGGGCTCCGGGAGTGGCGGTTTAGGGGGTAATAACTTTATTTAGTTGCGGCGGTGTAGGGGGGACAGATTAGTGGTGTTTAGACTCGGGGTATATGTTAGGGTGTTAGGTGTAGACAGCTCCCATAGAAATCAATGGGATGTGTGGCAGCAGCGAACTTGTACTTTCGCTATGGTCAGACTCCCATTGATTCCTATGGGATCCGCCGCCTCCAGGGTGGCGGTTTGAAAACCAGGTACGCTGGGCCGTAAAAGTGCCGAGCGTACCTGCTAGTTTTTTGATAACTAGCAAAAGTAGTCAGATTGTGCCGTACTTGTGTGCGGAACATCTGGAGTGACGTAAGAATCGATCTGTGTCGGACGGAGTCCGGCGGATCGAAGTTTACGTCACAGAATTCTACTTTTGCCGGTCTGTAGCCTTTGATAACTAAGGCGAATCAGCGTATTTGAGGTTGACGGCTTGATAACTACCCCCAAAAAACTTTACATATTTTTTTTTTCAAGTGGCTACAAAAAAAAAAGGAACAGTCTACAATAGAATTTTTATTGTTCTAAAACAGGCGTGCCCACACTTTTTTGTGTTGGGATCTACTTTTCAAATACCCAGCTCAATGAGATCTACCCACTAAAAATGGGCCAGCTCCTAAGCTTACATTCCTGCTTTTCAAACAAAAGATACCAAGAGAATGAAGAAAAATGGATTATTTGAGTAAATTAGAAAGTTGTTTAAAATTGCATGTTCTATATCTGAATCATGAAAAAAATGTGTGTTTCATATCCCTTTAAGGTTGCATGATTTACAGTATCCCACAAAAGTGAGTACAACCTTCACATTTCTGTAAATATTTTATTATATCTTTTCATGTGACAACACTGAAGAAATGACACTTTGCTACAATGTAAAGTAGTGAGTGCACAGCCTGTATAACAGTGTAAATTTGCTGTCCCCTCAAAATAACTCAACACACAGCCATTAATGTCTAAACAGTTGGCAACAAAAGTGAGTACACTCACAAGTCTCCTAGCACTACCAAAGTGCTATATACACATTTTGGATCTTATAGCTGTCCAGCTATCGAGGAGTGAGCTTGCTGGACGGCTATAAGATCCAGAATGCGTATATAGCACTTTGGTAGTGCTAGGAGACTCGTGAGTAATATTTTATCTACAGATTTACACAAATTTTACCACAATACTACACCATATGGGCTAATTTTCCTTTCTCTTCATATAGATCTTCGTTTGTGGATGTGACGCCACGACCCTTGTTGGAAACTAGGCTGCCGGACGACCCCCCACTTTGATTTGGGACGGAGTGTCTGTGTAGTTTCATGCCAAGAGGCGTTAACTTTGTCCGGGTTTGATTATCCCCTGACTGGGAGCGCACCTATTACGGACTATTTTAGTTTGTACTTTGTAAAAGTGAGTACACCCCTAAGTGGGCCCAATTAGCCATTTTCCCTCCCCGGTGTCATGTGACTCGTTAGTGTTACAAGGTTTCAGGTGTGAATAGGGAGCAGGTGTGTTATATTTGGTGTTACTCTCACACTCTTTCATACGGGTCACTGGAAGTTCAACATGGCACCTCATGGCAAAGAACTCTCTGAGGATCTGAAAAAAATAATTGTTGCTCTACATAAAGATGGCTTAAGCTATAAGAATATTGCCAAGACCCTGAAACTGACCTGCAGTACGGGAGGCAAGACCATACAGTGGTTTCACAGGACAGGTTCCACTCAGAACAGGCCTCGCCATGGTCGACCAAAGAAGTTGAGTGCACATGCTCGGTGTCATATCCAGAGGTTTTCTTTGGGAAATAGACGTATGAGTGCTGCCAGCATTGCTGCAGAGGTTGAAGGGGTGGGGGGTCAGCCTGTCAGTGCTCAGACCATACGCCGCACACTGCATCAAATTGGTCTGCATGGCTGTCATCCCAGAAGGAAGCCTCTTCTAAAGATGATGCACAATAAAGCCAGCAAACAGTTTGCTGAAGACAAGCATATCTCCTGACCTAAACCCTATTGAGCATCTGTGGGGCATCCTCAAACGGAAGGTGGGGGAGCGCAAGGTCTCTAACATCAACCAGCTCTGTGATGTCGTCATGGAGGAGTGGGAATGGACTCCAGTGGCAACCTGTTAAGCTCTGGTAAACTCCATGCCCTAGAGGGTTAAGGCAGTGCTGTAAAATGGCCACACAAAATATTGACACTTTGGGCTCAATTTGGACATTTCCACTTAGGGGTGTACTCACTTTTGTTGCCAACAGTTTAGACATTAATGGCTGTGTGTTGAGTTATTTTGAGGGGACAGCAAATTTACACTGTAATACAGGCTGTACACTCACTACTTTACATTGTAGCAAAGTGTAATTTCTTCAGTGTTGTCACATGAAAAGATATAATAAAATGTTTACAAAAATGTGAGGGGTGTACTCACGTTTGTGGGATACTGTAGCAACACATGGATGTGCAAAATCATAAAGATACAACAGATTAATCCTAACGTCAAAAGTAGCACTGTCTTTAATTCGGGTTAACAGAAGCAACTCCTTGTGCCATGTTACAAAACACTACATCCAAATGACTCCTACTGATCCCCCTTTACTTTGCGCCGCGGACTTGGCCTGATATGACCCAGTGAGGCTTACACAAATAAATTTCAATAGCGCGCCTTGCAGACCATTTCTTACATAGCTTGCATAGCACAGCAGCCTTCTGCCTTTACTTTTTCTACCTATTGACGCTTACCCTCCTAACTATACCATACCACCACAACCATCAGACTGTTTAATGAACTGCCCCTTCACACACACTGCGGTACATAAAGTGGTATCCCTAGCAACCATATTTTACTCACTAACTGCTAGATTACGAGTTCTGCGTTAGCCTTAAAAATCAGCGTTAAGGGGTCCTAACGCTGCTTTTTAATGCCTGCTGGTATTACGAGTATGGCAGGTACAGGTGTACCGCTCACTTTTCTTCCGCGACTTTTGGCTACCAGAAATCCCCTTACGTCAATTGCGTATCCTATCTTTTTAATGGGATTTGCCTAACGCTGGTATTACAAGTCTTGGAGAAAGTGAGTGGTACAGCCTCTACCTCCAAGACTCCTACCTCATTTAAAAGTCAGTAGTTAAGAGTTTTATGGGCTAACGCCGGAACATAAAGCTCTTAACTACAGTGCTACAAAAGTACACTAACACCCATAAACTACCTATGAACCCCTAAACCGAGGCCCCCCCACATCGCAAACACTAAAATAAAATTATTTAACCCCTAATCTGCCGACCGGACATCGCTGCCACCTACATTAACCCTATGAACCCCTAATCTGCTGCCCCTAACATCGCCGACACCTACATTATAGTTATTAACCCCTAATCTGCCCCCCCCCAACGTCGCCGCCACCTACCTACACTTATTAACCCCTAATTTGCCGACCGGACATTGCCGCCACTATAATAAATGTATTAACCCCTAAACCGCAAACACTATAATACATTTTATTAACCCCTAATCTGCCCCCCCTTACCGATACATACTTACTGATAAAATAAACCCTAATATAGCTACAATATAACTAATAGTTACATGGTAGCTATTTTAAGATTTATATTTATTTTACAGGCAACTTTGTATTTATTTTAACTAGGTAGAATAGCTATTAAATAGTTAATAACTATTTAATAGCTACCTAGTTAAAATAATTACAAAATTACCTGTAAAATAAATCCTAACCTAAGTTTCAAATACACCTAACACTACACTATCACTAAATTAAATAAATTAACTACAATTATCTAACATAAAATACAATTAAATAAACTAAACTATAGTACAACCCCCCCTCCACTAAATTACAAAAAATAAAAAAATATTACAAGAATTTTAACCTAATTACACCTAATCTAAGCCACCTAATAAAATAAAAAAGCCCCCAAAATAATAAAATTCCCTACCCTAAACTTAATTACAAAGTAATCAGCTCTTTTACCAGCCCACCCGATCCCGACCCCATTGAAGATCACCCTACCTTGAGCCGTGTTCACCCAGCCGGGCACAAGTGGTCATCCGATCCGTCCAGAAGTGTTCATCTTATGGGGCAGAAGAGGACATCCGGACCGGCAGAAGTCTTCATCCGATCAGGGCAGAAGAGGTCCTCCATCCAGCAGAAGTCTTCATCCAAGCGGCATCTTCTATCTTCATCCATCCGGCGCAGAGCGGGTCCATCTTCAAGACATCCAACGCTGAGCATCCTCTTCTTCCCGACGACTAACGACGAATGAAGGTTCCTTTAAATGACGTCATCCAAGATGGCGTCCCTCAAATTCCGATTGTCTGATAGTATTCTATCAGCCAATCAGAATTAAGGTAGGAAAAATCCGATTGGTTGATTTAAGCCAATTCTATTGGCTGATCCAATCAGGCAATCGGATTGAACTTCAATCCGATTGGCTTATTAAATCAACCAATCAGATTTTTCCTACCTTAATTCCGATTGGCTGATAGAATCCTATCAGCCAATCGGAATTCGAGGGACGCCATCTTGGATGACGTCATTTAAAGGAACCTTCATTCGTCGTTAGGACATCGGAAGAAGAGGATGGCTCCGCATCGGCTGGAGAGAAGATGGCTCCGCTCCGCTCCGGAAGGATGAAGATAGAAGATGCCGCCTGGATGAAGATGTCTGCCGGTCCAGATGTCCTCTTCTGCCCGGATAGGATGAAGACTTCTGCCGGTCCGGATGTCCTCTTCTGCCCCATCGGATGAGGTGTCCTCTTCTGCCCCATCGGTAGGGGTGTGTGGGTTGTAATGTTGGGGGGGTATTGTATTTGTTTTTTTTACAGGTAAAAGAGCTGATTACTTTGGGGCAATGCCCCGCAAAAAGCCATTTTAAGGGCTGGTAAAAGAGCTGATTACTTTGTAATTTAGTTTAGGGTAGGGAATTTTATTATTTTGTGGGGCTTTTTTATTTTATTAGGGGGCTTAGATTAGGTGTAATTAGATTAAACTTCTTGTAATATTTTTTTATTTTTTGTAATTTAGTGTTTGTTTTTTTGCAATATAGTTTAGTTTATTTAATTGTATTTTATGTTAGATAATTGTAGTTAATTTATTTAATTCATTTATTGATAGTGTAGTGTTAGTTGTATTTGTAACTTAGGTTAGGATTTATTTTACAGGTAATTTTGTAATTATTTTAACTAGGTAGCTATTAAATAGTTATTAACTATTTAATAGCTATTGTACCTAGTTAAAATAAATACAAAGTTGTCTGTAAAATAAATATAAATCTTAAAATAGCTACCATGTAACTATTAGTTATATTGTAGCTATATTAGGGTTTATTTTATAGGTAAGTATTTATTTTAAAATAGGAATAATTTATTTAATTATAGTAATTTTATTTAGATTTATTAAAAATAGATTTAACTTAGGGGGGGTGTTAGGGTTAGACTTAGGTTTAGGGGTTAATAACTTTATTATAGTAGCAGCGACATTGGGTGCGGGAGATTAGGGGTTAGTAATTGTAGGTAGGTGGCGGCGACGTTGGGGGGGGGGGCAGATTAGGGGTTAATAAAATGTATTATAGTGTTTGCGAGGCAGGAGTGCGGCGGTTTAGGGGTTAATACATTTATTATAGTGGCGGCGATGTCCGGTCGGCAGATTAGGGGTTAATAATTGTAGATAGGTGGCGGCGACGTTGGTGGGAGGCAGATTAGGGGTTAATAAAATGTATTATAGTGTTTGCGAGGCGGGAGTGCGGCGGTTTAGGGGTTAATACATTTATTATAGTGGCGGCGATGTCCGGTCGGCAGATTAGGGGTTAATAAGTGTAGGTAGGTGGCGGCAACGTTGGGGGGGGCAGATTAGGGGTTAATAACTATAATGTAGGTGTCGGCGATGTTAGGGGCAGCAGATTAGGGGTTCATAGGGATAATGTAGGTGGCGGCGGTGTCCGGAGCGGAAGATTAGGGGTTAATAATATAATGCAGGTGGCGATGATGTTGGGGGTGGCAGATTAAAGATTAATAAGTGTAAGGTTAGGGGTGTTTAGACTCGGGGTTCATGTTAGGGTGTTAGGTGCAGACATAAAAAGTATTTCCCCATAGGAAACAATGGGGCTGCGTTAGGAGCTGGACGCTGCTTTTTTGCAGGTTTTAGGTTTTTTTCAGCCAACACAGCCCCATTGTATCCTATGGGGAAATCGTGCACAAGCATGTTTTTCCATCTTACCGCTACCGTAAGCAACGCTGGTATTACAGGTAGTGGAGCTAAATTTGCTCAACGCTCACTTTTCTGAGGCTAACGCAGCCATTCAGAAAACTTGTAATACCAGCGTTGTTTAAAGTGTGCGCTGGAAAAAAAAGGCTTGTTAGCCCCGCAGGTCTTTACCGACAAAACTCGTAATCTAGGTGTAAGTGTTGAGATTGTGTAACTTGACCACATCATTTTGATCACATCGGCCCGATTTACCAGCAGCGCCTTCGCAATCTACTTTTAGATCTCGATCTACCTATTGGGCACCTCTGTTTTAAAAGATAGATAATCCCTTTATTACCCATTACCCAGTTTTGCATAACCAACACAGTTATATTAAAATACTTTTTACCTCTGTGATTACCTTCTATCTAAGCATATTCTGACAGCCCCCTGATCACATGACTTTTTGTTTATTATCTATTGACTTGCATTTAGTACTGTGTTGTGCTCAATCTTAAATAACACAATGTTATCTATATGGCCCACATGAACTAGCAGTCTCCTGTTGTGAAAAGCAAATAAAAAGAAAATTTATGCTTACCTGATAAATGTATTTCTTTTTTGACACGATGAGTCCACGGATCATCTTTAATTACTAATGGGATATTCACCTCCTGGTCAGCAGAAGGCAGCAAAGAGCACCACAGCAAAGCTGTTAAATAGCTCCTCCCTTTCCTCCCACTCCAGTCATTCTACCAAAGTTAAGGATAGAAAGGAAAAACCAAGGTGCAGAGGTGTTTGAAGTTTATAATAACCAACAACCTTTCTTTCAAGAACAGGGCGGGCCGTGGACTCATCGTGTCAAAAAATAAATTTATCAGGTAAGCATAAATTTTCTTTTCTTTTTAATGACACAATGAGTCCACGGATCATCTTTAATTACTAATGGGATTCAATAACCAAGCTAGAGTACACAGATGATACGGGAGGGACAAAACAGGGAATCTAAACGGAAGGCACCACTGCTTGAAGAAACTTTCTCCCAAAAGTAGAACTTTGAAAAAGTGTGAAGAGAAGACCAAGTTGCAGACTTGCAAATCTGTTCTACAGAAGCTTAATTTTTTTTTATTTTTTTTTTGAATGCCCATGAGGAAGCAACAGCCCTTGTGAGTCCTTGGTCGCCTGCAGGTAAAACTGTAAAGCACGGACAACGTCCAAATTGTGCAGAAGACGTTCCTTCTGAGAAGAAGGATGAGGACACAAGGAAGGAACAACAATCTCCTGATTAATGTTCCAATCAGAAACAACCTTAGGAAGAAATCCTAATTTAGAACGTAAAACTACCTTATCTGAATGGAAAATAAGGTAACGGGACTCATACTGCAAAGCCGAGAGCTCTGACACGCTACGAGCAGAAGAAATAGCAACAAGAAATAAAACTTTCCAAGATAACAATTTAATATCTAAGGAATGCCTAGGCTCAAACCGAGCCCCTTGAAGGACTTAAAGAACTAAATTCTGACTCCATGGAGGAGTAACTGGTTTGAACACAGGCCTGATCCTGACCAAGGCCTGACAAAAAGATTGTACATCTGGGACATCCGCCAGACTTTTGTGTAATAAAATAGATAAAGCAGAGATCTGACCCTTTAGGGAACTTGTCGATAATCCTTTCTCAAAACCCTCTTGGAGAAAAGACAAAATTCTAGAAATCCTAACTCTACTCCAGGAGTAGCCCTTGGATTCACACCAATAGAGATATTTATGCCATATCTTATGGTAAATCTTTCTAACTTACAGGTTTATGATCCTGAATCATGGTCTCTATGACCGAGTCAGAAAAGCCCCGCTTGGATAAAATTAAGCGTTCAATCTCCAAGCAGTCAGCTTCAGAGAAACTAGATTTGGATGTAGGAAGGGCCCTTGAATTAGAAGGTCCTTCCTCAATGGAAGTCTCCAAGGTGGCAGAGATGACATGTCCACCAGATCTGCATACCAAATCCTGCAAGGCCAACCCGGTGCAATGAGGATCACCGATGCCCTCTCCTGCTTGATTCGAGCAATGACCCAAGGAAGAAGAGCAAACAGAGGAAATAGGTATGCTAGACTGAAGGTCCAAGGAACCGCCAGAGCATCTATCAGTTCCGCCTGGGTGTCCCTGGACCTGGACCTTTATCTCGGGAGCTTGGCATTCTGTCGAGATGCCATGAGATCTAATTCCGGCTGACCCCACCTGAGAATCAGGCTGGAGAACACTTCCGGATGAAGTTCCCACTCCCCCGGATGAAAGGTCTGCCTGCTCAGGAAGTCCGCCTCCCAGTTGTCTTCACCCCTGGGATGTGGATCGCCGACAGGCAACACAAATGGGCGTCTGCCCACTGAATTATCTTGGTTACCTATGTTATCGCTAAGGAACTCCTCGTTCTTCCCTGATGATTGATGTAAGCCAAGGAATGCCTAGGCTCAAACCGAGCCCCTTGAAGGACTTTAAGAACTAAATTCTGACTCCATGGAGGAGTAACTGGTTTGAACACAGGCCTGATCCTGACCAAGGCCTGACAAAAAGATTGTACATCTGGGACATCCGCCAGACATTTGTGTAATAAAATAGATAAAGCAGAGATCTGACCCTTTAGGGAACTTGTCGATAATCCTTTCTCCAAACCCTCTTGGAGAAAAGACAAAATTCTAGGAATCCTAACTCTACTCCAGGAGTAGCCCTTGGATTCACACCAATAGAGATATTTATGCCATATCTTATGGTAAATCTTTCTAACTTACAGGTTTACGATCCTGAATCATGGTCTCTATGACCGAGTCAGAAAAGCCCCGCTTGGATAAAATTAAGCGTTCAATCTCCAAGCAGTCAGCTTCAGAGAAACTAGATTTGGATGTAGGAAGGGCCCTTGAATTAGAAGGTCCTTCCTCAATGGAAGTCTCCAAGGTGGCAGAGATGACATGTCCACCAGATCTGCATACCAAATCCTGCGAGGCCAACCCGGTGCAATGAGGATCACCGATGCCCTCTCCTGCTTGATTCGAGCAATGACCCAAGGAAGAAGAGCAAACGGAGGAAATAGGTATGCTAGACAGAAGGTCCAAGGAACCGCCAGAGCATCTATCAGTTCCGCCTGGGGGTCCCTGGACCTGTATCTCGGGAGCTTGGCATTCTGTCGAGATGCCATGAGATCTAATTCCGGCTGACCCCACCTGAGAATCAGGCTGGAGAACACTTCCGGATGAAGTTCCCACTCCCCCGGATGAAAGGTCTGCCTGCTCAGGAAGTCCGCCTCCCAGTTGTCTTCACCCCTGGGATGTGGATCGCCGACAGGCAACACAAATGGGCCTCTGCCCACTGAATTATCTTGGTTACCTATGTCATCGCTAAGGAACTCCTTGTTCTTCCCTGATGATTGATGTAAGCCACTGAAGTTATGTTGTCCGACTGGAACCTGATAAACTGGACCGAGGCTAACTGAGGCCAGGCCAGAAGAGCATTGAAGATCGCTCTCAGCTCCAGAATGTTTATAGGAAGAACAGACTCTGACCGAGTCCAAACTCCCTGAGCCTTTAGGGAGCCCCAGACTGCTCCCCACCCTAGAAGACTGGCGTCTGTTGTCACAATCACCCAAGAAGGTCTGTGAAAGCGGGTTCCCTGGGAGAGATGATCCAGAGATAACCACCAGTGAAGAGAATCCCTTGTCTCCTGCTCCAGTAGTATTTGAGGAGACAAATCCGCATAATCTCCGTTCCATTGTCTGATCATGCTTAACTGCAGAGATCTGAGGTGTAACCGAGCAAACGGGATGATGTCCATTGCCGCCACCATCAGCCCGATTACCTCCATGCACTGAGCCACTGATGGCCGAGGAGTGGACTGAAGGATTCGACAAGTATCGATAATCTTTGATTTCCTGACTTCTGTCAGAAAAATCTTCATTGATAGGGAATCTATTATAGTTCCCAAGAAAGGAACTAAGGAACTCTTTTCCAAATTTACTTTCCACCCGTGAGATCGCAGGGAAGATAACATCATGTACGTGTGGGATCTTGCTTGTTCTAATGATGGCGCCTGGACTAGGATGTTGTCCAGATAGGGCGCCACTGCAATGCCCCTTAACCGAAGCACCACCAACAGTGATCCCAGAACCTTTGTGAAAATTCTGGGAGCTGTGGCAAGACCGAAGGGAAGAGCCACAAACTGGTAATGTTTGTCCAGAAAGGCAAACCTTAAAATCTTGGATCAAAGGAAGAATGGAACGAATAGTTTCCATCTTGAAGGACGGTACTCCTTAGACTCTTGAGATCTAAAATTGGCCTGAAGGTTCCCTCTTTTTTGGGAACCACAAACAGATTGGAATAAAATCCCAGATCCTGTTCCTGTATCGGAACAGGAACTATCACTCCCAGGTCGGAGAGGTCTCTTACACAGCGTAAGAACGCCTCTCTTTTTGTCTGGTCTACAGATAATCTTGAAAGCAGAAACCTGCCTATGGGAGGAAAAGTTTGGAACTCTAGTTTGTATCCCTGGGACACTATGTCTACTGCCCAGGGATCCTGAACATCTCGAACCCAAGCCTAAGTGAAAAAGGAAAGTCTGCTCCCTACAAGATCCGGTCCCAGATCGGGGGCAGGCCCATCATGCAGTCTTCGACTCAATAGCAGGCTTCTTGGATTGTTTTCCCTTATTCCAAGACTGATTGGGTCTCCATAAAGGTTTAGCCTGATCCTGCTTGGAGGTGGAAAAAGAAGAATTTACTTTTTACTGAAATTTCGAAAAGGAATGAAAATTACTCTGTCGTCCCTTCTGTTTGTTTCTCTTATCCTGAGGGAGAAGATGACCTTTACCTTCCGTAATATCAGAGATTATCTCCGTCAAGCCCGGTCCAAATAAGGTCTCCCCCTTATCGCTAAAAGCTTGTACTTAGAGGATACATCCGCAGACCAAGGTTTTAACCATAAGGCTCTGCGAGCTAGAACAGAGAAACTTGAAATCTTTGTTCCCAGTTTGATAACTTGAAGGGAAGCATCCGTAATAAAGGAATTAGCCAATTTAAGAGCTTTTATACTATCCTGGATCTCATCCAGGGGAGTGTCTGTCCTAATTGCATCAGACAACACATCAAACCAATATGCCGCCGCACTAGTGACGGTAGCAATGCACACAGCTGGCTGTCATTGTAAGCCCTGGTGTACATACATTTTTTTGAGTAACCCCTCTAATTTTTTTGCCCATAGGATCTTTGAAAGCACAACTATCCTCTATGGGAATAGTAGTTCTCTTAGCTAAAGTGGAAACAGCTCCTTCCACCTTGGGGACTGTTTGCCAAGTCTCCTTAACCGAGTCGGCTATGGGAAACATCTTTTTAAATATAAGAGATGGAGAAAAAGGGATACCCGGTCTCTCCCACTCCTTAGCAATGATCTCAGAAGCTCGGTCTGGTAGTTTTGGAAAAAACCTCTATCGAGGAAGGTACCTCAAAATATTTGTTTAGCTTACTGGATTTCTTAGGATTAACAACGACCGTGGAGTCGCTGTTGTCCAATGTAGCTAAAACCTCCTTAAGTTACAGACGGAGGTGTTCTAGCTTAAACCTGAAGGATGCAACTTCAGTATCAGCAAGAGGAATTACAATGTCAGAATCTGAAATTTCACCTTCAGATGCTACTACAGTATCCTCCTCCTCAGGCTTCTGGGAGGGGGCATCTGAAATAGCAACAACTGCGTCAGAAACCTTGCTTACTGATCTGATTTTCCTCTTACTCTTTCCTTGCAACATTGGAAAAGCAGGCAATGCATCAGAGATTGTAGAAGACATGAGAGAAGCAATGTCTCTTAAAGTAACTCCAGCGGGAGCTATAGAGGAAGCGCAGGGCACTGCTTGTGAGGTCGGTAACATTTGGAATGCTTGAGGAGACAGATGCGGCATATATTGAACCTCCTCATTAGACTCCTGGACAACATCCACTTTAGAAAAAGTTGGCACAAATTTTTTTTTAAAGTCCTCTCAATTAATGAGGAACAGAAAGGGATTGGTGGTTCCACATTAGCATCAAAACACAAGGAGCAAGTGACATCTTGCAAGGCCCCTTGGGCCATTCTGATTCACAACAACACAATTATAAATGAAAAACTTAAATTTTGTTACAAAAAATTTTAAATGCAAAAAACGTTACTGTGCCTTTAAATTTTAAAATGTAACTTTTTTACTGCATATGTAAAAACGTACTTTAAAGACTAGCAAAAAATAAATAATGACACCCTTACACCTCAGCAGCCTTGCTGAGGTGCCTACCTGACCTCAAGACCTGAGAACTTCTTATCTTTCTTGGTAACGATCGGGACTCGCCAGGGGAACGTCACCGCTACTATCCGGTCCTAGAAACGTATGTATAGCAAGCACCATGCGCTTCTAGGCAGATACTGAAAATTTCTGTTCCGTTGTTATCTGTACACAGAAGTGCAGTGAAAGGGAACACAATTCAGAAGAACCGCCCATCGTGGGCTTTGCTAACAGTAACCTACTCTCCCGGTCAGCATTTTGCTCTTAGAAAAACCGCAGAATTATTAACACCACCAGAGCCTTAAAAATCTGTCTCTCCCAGCCCCAGTGCCTGCTTTAATGCTGTCCGGTTCCCTCAGACTCTGAGAGTTTATGTGTCCCAACCAGTATTCCCTCTAAGACCAGTTTGTGTGCGGCCCAGCAGTTAAACAGTTAATTAGGTAACCGCACCCTGCAGTTAGCAAACCCTGCACAATGTAGAGTGCAAGGTATAGTTCTCTTATTAACTGTTTCACTGGTCCCAACAATAAAGAGCATATCCTATGAGCCCCTGTATTGTGTGATGTATAGTAATGAAGTGCTCCCTTTTTCTCTGAGTGTCTCCCCAGAATAATAAAGTAGCACTTACCTCGTATGTCTGCCAGACAGCAAGGCAGCTCAGCAGGTTTAAGAGGTCCTCTCCCTCCCTTAGACCTGTGAAAAAGAAGAAATTCCTGAGTAAATATCCCTCAGGTTTTCAGGGTTTAGGGAAGCATCAACATATGGGAGGCGCAGTGAGAATTATGTCCCACCAGTTCCCATTGCTCTAAAGCCACCAATGCCCTACTGAAGAGACTGATATGGACTACGGCTACACCCTAGAACAAAGCAGCACAAAATTGTACTACTTTAAAAATAATAAACTCTTGATTGAAGAATCTTTTCTAACACCTCACTTTACCACCTCCTAGCACTAACGTAGGCAAATAGAATGACTGGGGTGGGAGGGAAGGGAGGAGCTATTTAACAGCTTTGCTGTGGTGCTATTTGCCACCTCCTGCTGACTAGGAGGTGAATATCTCATTAGTAATTAAAGCTGATCCGTGGACTCATCGTGTCATTAAAAAGAAAAAACATGTGAAATTTAGAGGTTTAAATGTTATAAAGTATAATAATATATCAATGTTGTTGTGCAAAGCTGGGGAATTGGTAGTAAAGGCATTATCTATCTTTTTAAACAATAACAATATTAGTGTAGACTGTCCCCTTAAGGATGCAGAGAAGCTTAAAAATAATAGGTGATGAACAGAGTGGGCAGGAAATGTACATAATTATATTTGTATTGAGCTACAAAATATCACAGAGCTTCCCACTGGTAGGTGTAAGAATGCATTTTATATTAAATAATATTTAGCTTTCAATTCACAGTTCCTGCTTCAAATAGGCTACTGTCTAATTTAGCATTTGTTAGGAGGTATGTGCAAAATGTGTTATTCGGATATTCGTTTGTCAAATAAATTACAAATATGACTGCGAGTAGTAGCATTCAGCTATTTTCAGCACCGTATATAATAGTGTTAAAATGCAACAAAGATCTGGATTTGTCTTGTAAAGATGCATAAGCTAGTGTGTATGAGCAAAATAAAAACAGTCTGAGATAGCGTGAGAAAGCATCTTTAAAGCAAATTAATAGTTATATAATTAAATTTGTGCCGTAACATTTTTTTTTTCTCAGCCATTCTTAGGCCTAGATTTAGAGTTTGGCGGTAGCCGTGAAAACCAGCGTTAGAGGCTCATAACGCTGGTTTTAGGCTACCGCCGGTATTTGGAGTCAGTCAAAAAAGGGTCTAACGCTCACTTTTCAGCCGCGACTTTTCCATACCGCAGATCCCCTTACGTAAATTGCGTATCCTATCTTTTCAATGGGATCTTTCTAACTCCGGTATTTAGAGTCGTGTCTGAAGTGAGCGTTAGAATTCTAACGACAAAACTCCAGCCGCAGAAAAAAGTCAGTAGTTAAGAGCTTTCTGGGCTAACGCCGGTTTATAAAGCTCTTAACTACTGTGCTCTAAAGTACACTAACACCCATAAACTACCTATGTACCCCTAAACCGAGGCCCCCCCACATCGCCGACACTCGATTACATTTTTTTAACCCCTAATCTGCCGACCGCCACCTACGTTATACTTATGTACCCCTAATCTGCTGCCCCTAACACCGCCGACCCCTATATTATATTTATTAACCCCTAACCTGCCCCCCACAACGTCGCAGCCAGCTACCTACACTTATTAACCCCTAATCTGCCGTCCGCACGCCGCCGCCAGCTACATTATAGCTATGTACCCCTAATCTGCTGCCCCTAACACCGCCGACCCCTATATTATATTTATTAACCCCTAACCTGCCCCCCACAACGTCGCCGCCAGCTACCTACAATAATTAACCCCTAATCTGCCGACCGCAAAGAGCCGCCACCTACATTATAGCTATGTACCCCTAATCTGCTGCCCCTAACACCGCCGACCCCTATATTATATTTATTAACCCCTAATCTGCCCTCCCTAACATCGCCGACACCTAACTTCAATTATTAACGCCTAATCTGCCGACCGAATCTCGCGCTATTCTAATAAATGTATTAACCCCTAAAGCTAAGTCTAACCCTAACACTAACACCCCCCTAACTTAAATATAATTTTAATCTAACGAAATTAATTAACTCTTATTAAATAAATGATTCCTATTTAAAGCTAAATACTTACCTGTAAAATAAATCCTAATATAGCTACAATATAAATTATAATTATATTATAGCTATTTTAGGATTAATATTTATTTTACAGGTAACTTTGTATTTATTTTAACCAGGTACAATAGCTATTAAATAGTTAAGAACTATTTAATAGCTAAAATAGTTAAAATAATTACAAAATTACCTGTAAAATAAATCCTAACCTAAGTTACAATTAAACCTAACACTACACTATCAATAAATAAATTAAATAAAATACCTACAATTACCTACAATTAAACCTAACACTACACTATCAATAAATTAATTAAATACAATACCTACAAATAACTACAATGAAATAAACTAAAGTACAAAAAATAAAAAAGAACTAAGTTACAAAAAATAAAAAAATATTTACAAACATAAGAAAAATATTACAACCATTTTAAACTAATTACACCTACTCTAAGCCCCCTAATAAAATAACAAAGCCCCCCAAAATAAAAAAAATGCCCTACCCTATTCTAAATTACTAAAGTTCAAAGCTCTTTTACCTTACCAGCCCTGAACAGGGCCCTTTGCGGGGCATGCCCCAAGAAATTCAGCTCTTTTTCCTGTAAAAAAACACATACAATACCCCCCCCAAACATTACAACCCACCACCCACATACCCCTAATCTAACCCAAACCCCCCTTAAATAAACCTAACACTAAGCCCCTGAAGATCTTCCTACCTTATCTTCACCATACCAGGTATCACCGATCCGTCCTGGCTCCGATATCTTCATCTAAGCCCAAGAGGGGGCTAGACATCCATCATCCGACGGCTGAAGAAGTCCAGAAGAGGCTCCAAAGTCTTCATCCTATCCGGGAAGAAGAGTAGATCCGGACCAGCAACCATCTTCTTCCAAGCGGCATCTTCTATCTTCATCCAAAGAGGACCAGCTCCATCTTGAAGACCTCCACCGTTCCTGTTCCGATCAGCCAATAGAATGCAAGCTCAATCTGATTGGCTGATCGGATCAGCCAATCGGATTGAACTTGATTCTGATTGGCTGATTCCATCAGCCAATCAGAATTTTCCTACCTTAATTCCGATTGGCTGATAGAATCCTATCAGCCAATCGGAATTCGAGGGACGCCATCTTGGATGACGTCCCTTAAAGGAACCGTCATTCGTCGGGAAGTCGTCGTCGGAAGAAGATGGGTCCGCTGTGGAGGTCTTCAAGATGGAGCCGGTCCTCATCGGATGAAGATAGAAGATGCCGCTTGGAAGAAGATGGTTGCTGGTCCGGACCTACTCTTCTTCCCGGATAGGATGAAGACTTTGGAGCCTCTTCTGGACTTCTTCAGCCGTCGGATGACGGATGTCTAGCCCCCGCTTGGGCTTAGATGAAGATATCGGAGCCAGGACGGATCGGTGATACCTGGTATGGTGAAGATAAGGTAGGAAGATCTTCAGGGGTTTAGTGTTAGGTTTATTTAAGGGGGGTTTGGGTTAGATTAGGGGTATGTGGGTGGTGGGTTGTAATGTTGGGGGGGGGGGGTATTGTATGTGTTTTTTTACAGGAAAAAGAGCTTAATTTCTTGGGGCATGCCCCGCAAAGGGCCCTGTTCAGGGCTGGTAAGGTAAAAGAGCTTTGAACTTTAGTAATTTAGAATAGGGTAGGGCATTTTTTTATTTTGGGGGGCTTTGTTATTTTATTAGGGGGCTTAGAGTAGGTGCAATTAGTTTAAAATTGTTGTAATATTTTTCTTATGTTTGTAAATATTTTTTTATTTTTTGTAACTTAGTTCTTTTTTATTTTTTGTACTTTAGTTAATTTCATTGTAGTTATTTGTAGGTATTGTATTTAATTAATTTATTGATAGTGTAGTGTTAGGTTTAATTGTAGGTAATTGTAGGTATTTTATTTAATTTATTTATTGATAGTGTAGTGTTAGGTTTAATTGTAACTTAGGTTAAGATTTATTTTACAGGTAATTTTGTAATTATTTTAACTATTTTAGCTATTAAATAGTTCTTAACTATTTAATAGCTATTGTACCTGGTTAAAATAAATACAAAGTTACCTGTAAAATAAATATTAATCCTAAAATAGCTATAATATAATTATAATTTATATTGTAGCTATATTAGGATTTATTTTACAGGTAAGTATTTAGCTTTAAATAGGAATAATCTATTTAATAAGAGTTAATTAATTTCGTTAGATTAAAATTATATTTAAGTTAGGGGGGTGTTAGTGTTAGGGTTAGACTTAGCTTTAGGGGTTAATAAATTTATTAGAATAGCGGTGAGCTCCAGTCGGCAGATTAGGGTTAATGTTTGAAGTTAGGTGTCGGCGATGTTAGGGAGGGCAGATTAGGGGTTAATACTATTTATTATAGGGTTAGTGAGGCGGATTAGGGGTTAATAACTTTATTATAATAGCGGTGCGGTCTGCTCGGCAGATTAGGGGTTAATAAGTGTAGGCAGGTGGAGGCGACGTTGTGGGGGGCAGATTAGGGGTTAATAAATATAATATAGGGGTCGGCAGTGTTAGGGGCAGCAGATTAGGGGTACATAGGGATAATGTAAGTAGCGGCGGTTTACGGAGCGGCAGATTAGGGGTTAAAAATAATATGCAGGGGTCAGCGATAGCGGGGGTGGCAGAATAGGGGTTAATAAGTGTAAGGTTAGGGGTGTTTAGACTCGGGGTACATGTTAGGGTGTTAGGTGCAGACGTAGGAAGTGTTTCCCCATAGACAACAATGGGGCTGCGTTAGGAGCTGAACGCGGCTTTTTTGCAGGTGTTAGGTTTTTTTTCAGCTCAAACAGCCCCATTGTTTCCTATGGGGGAATCGTGCACGAGCACGTTTTTGAGGCTGGCCGCGTTCGCAAGCAACTCTGGTATCGAGAGTTGAAGTTGCGTTAAATATGCTCTACGCTCCTTTTTTGGAGCCTAACGCAGCCATTGTGTGGACTCTCAATACCAGAGTTATTTTAAAGGTGCGGCCAGAAAAAAGCCAGCGTTAGCTACGCGGGTCGTTACCGACAAAACTCTAAATCTAGTCGTTAATGTTTTAATTACCTAAAAAAAATGAAACTTTCAGGACAGAGTAAGCAATTAAAAAAAAAAAAACTTTCAAATGAAATTCCATTATCAGAGTGTGCACAATCTTTTTTTCTGAGGCACCGGCTCCTGAGCAATTGCAAGAGTTCACAGTATATAAGCGTTTGCTTTTGTGATTGGCTGATGGCTGCCGCATGATATAGAGGACAGGGAAAATGGAAGTAACTTTGAAATTTGTCAGAAATAAATCTACTACTACTTTGAATTTCGGAGTGTTATTGTGTTCTCAATTTTATTATGTAATTAATGATGATCTAATTCTACTGTATGAATCATTAACCCCTGTATGCTGTTAGTACGTTCCATGCCGTCCTAACAGCCCTGGGCTTTAACGCCGTTAGGACTCTGTGGAATGTCCTACCTTATACGGCATCCTGCACCTTCCCCTTTTGTTGACATCAAGAATCGCCCTGGGAGGCGTGTCTAGCAGCATAGGCAGTCCCCCATGACCCGATCCCAGCCTTGAAATCATGTGATCACATCAACAATCACGTGATTTCATTTTTACTAATAGTGTTTAACCCTATTGTAAAGGCATGAAGAGGTTAATAATGAACCTGTGTGCATTAATAGGAACTGAAACACTTTGAGATTACAATATAAAATGTTGATTATTATAGAAAAAAAAATTTATACAGAGACATTTTTGGATTTCAACTCCCCCTAATTTTTTGATGACTTGGTTTCTCCCTGGGACGCCTTGGGGAGTTTTTTCAGTGTATGCCTGTGGATGTGAGTGTGGTTTGAGTGAATGAGTGGGGCCCCTCATCGTTATATTTACATGGTATGTGCTTTTTTATGTGAATAAATGTGTCTAGCATATTTTTGAGCTCTGGGTTTATTATTATGATTTATATGTAAATTTTGAGTGCAGGAGCAGCGCTTGGACCCTTGCATAAATCATGATTTATTTTATTGCCTTTTTCTTTAATTTAACAATTTAGGTCTAGATGACGAGTGGAGCGCTATTTATCGCTCTCGCTCGAGGATTAATTTTGCTAGAGGTAAGCTTTTTGCTTTATGAAGAACATTGGAATGTGAAAATATTAATATTTCATGTCGGGTTAGCACACTATCAACTTGTAATATGTCGGGTAGTGCATGTATTACAAGTTTAAAGTAAAACCTGACTCGCGCAAAAAGCCAAACTTTAAATATCACAGCCATATTAACGATAAAAAAACACCCTTAATTGCACGCATACCTGATCGCATTTAACCAAGTGTGCTAACCTGACATGAAATATTAATATTTCATATTCCAATGTTCTTCACATAGCAGAATATGTTTTATTTATTCTTAAATACACATTTTTATATGTATATATATATATGTATATATATATATATATATATACAGTATATGATTTTTTTTTGTATATATATATATATAGGATATATATATATATGTGTATAGATAAATATATATATATATATATATATATATGAATATATATTTAAAAATACTTAGAACATATTCCCCTATGTGAAGAACATTGGAATGTACAATATTTACAGTAAATACACACTTTGGCCTCTATTTATTAACCTGTCAACTTACCTGCATTCGCCGGCACCAATACGCTTGCCTAAGATCGCCTAACATCGCTGCCGCGGACCTGAATACGTTCTCCAAAATTATCAAAAAAGCTGTCAAAAAGTATGGAGCGATGAGCAGCGGACTGTTGGTAACTAACAGTCATCGATCTCGCTGCTCTTCTGCTTTATTACAGCTTTCTTGGTATACTGTCACTAAACACCCACACTATACTATACTGTTTACCCCCTATACCGCCGCTCACGGACCCCGCCGCCACTCTAATAAATGTATTAACCCCTAAACCGCTGCTCACGGACCCCGCCACAACTAAATAAATTGTTTAACGCCTAAACCGCTGCTCCCGGACCCCGCCGCAACTAAATAAAGTGTTTAAGCCCCTAAACCGCCGCTCTCGGAGCCCACCACCACCTACATTATATTTATTAACCCCTAATCTGCCCCCCCTACACCGCCGCCACCTACATTATATTTATTAACCCCTAATCTGCCCCCCCTACACCGCCACCACATACATTATATTTATTAACCCCTAATCTGCCCCCCCTACACTGCCACCACTATATTAAATTTATTAACCCCTAAACCTAAGTCTAACCCTAATGAGAATGAGGAAAAGGAGGTGCTGAGTCTTTAGGTAGATGCAAATAGTTTATTTGGAGCAGGCTTCCATACTGGGCATCAGGTAAGCTCCTATCTTACGCGTTTCGCACATGAGCACATGCGTTTCATCAGAGATAAGTCTAACCCTAACCCTAACACCCCCTAACTTAAATATAATTTAAATAAATCTAAATAAATTATTCCTATTTAAAACTAAATACTTACCTATAAAATAAACCCTAAGATAGCTACAATATAACTAATAGTTATATTGTATCTAGCTTAGGGTTTATTTTTATTTTACAGGCAAGTTTGTATTTATTTTAACTAGGTACAATAGTTATTAAATAGTTATTAACTATTTAATAACTACCTAGTTAAAATAAATACAAAAGTACCTGTAAAATAAAACCTAACCTAAGTTACAATTACACCTAACACTACACTATAATTAAATTAATTACCTACATTAACTACAATTAAATAAAATTAAATAAAATTATCTAAAGTACAAAAACAAACAAACACTAAATTACAGAAAATAGTAAAATAATTACAAGTTTTTTAAACTAATTACACCTACTCTAATCCCCCTAATAAAATAACCCCCTTAAAATAATAAAAAGCCCTACCCTATACTAAATTACAAATAGCCCTTAAAATGACTTTTTGCAGGGCATTGCCCCAAAGTAATCAGCTCTTTTACCTTTTTACCTGAAAAAAGTACAATACCCCCCAACAATAAAACCACCACCCACACACCCAACCCTACTCTAAAACCCACCCAATCCCCCCTTAAAAAAATCAGCCAATAGGATTGAGCTTGCATTCTATTGGCTGTTCCAATCAGCCAATAGAATGCAAGCTCAATCCTATTGGCTGATTGCATCGACCAATAGGATTTTTCCTACCTTAATTCCGATTGGCTGATAGAATTCTATCAGCCAATCTGAATTCAAGGGACGCCATCTTGGATGACGTCATTTAAAGGAACATTCATTCGGGAAGAAGACGTCGATGGAAGAGGATGCTCCGTGTCGGATGTCTTGAAGATGGAGCCACTCCGTGCTGGATGGATGAAGATAGAAGATGCCGTCTGAATGAAGACTTCTGCCCGTCTGGAGGACCTCTTCTGCCTGGCTTCGTTGAGGACTTCAGCCCGGTTGGGTAATGACTTACAAGGTAGGGTGATCTTCAGGGGGTTAGTGTTAGGTTTTTTTAAGGGGGGATTGGGTGGGTTTTAGAGTAGGGTTGGGTGTGTGGGTGGTGGGTTTTAATGTTGGGGGGGTATTGTACTTTTTTTTACAGGTAAGAGAGCTGATTACTTTGGGGCTATGCCCCACAAAAAGTCCTTTTAAGGGCTATTTGGAATTTAGTATAGGGTAGGGCTTTTTATTATTTTGGGGGGCTTTTTTATTTTATTTGGGGGATTATAGTAGGTGTAATTAGTTTAAAAATATTGTAATTATTTTATTATTTTCTGTAATTTAGTGGGTTTTTTTGGTCTTTAGATAATTTAATTTATTTAATTGTAGTTAATTTAGGGATTTAATTTAATTATAGTTTTATTTTACAGGTACTTTTGTATTTATTTTAATTATGTAGTTATTAAATAGTTAATAACTATTTAATAACTATTGTACCTAGTTAAAATAAATACAAACTTGCCTGTAAAATAAAAATAAATCCTAAACTAGCTACAATGTAACTATTAGTTATATTGTAGCTATCTTAGGGTTTATTTTATAGGTAAGTATTTAGTTTTAAATAGGAATAATTTAGTTAATTATAGGAATATTTATTTAGATTTATTTAACTTATATTTACATTAGGGGGTGTTAGGGTTAGACTTAGATTTAGGGGTTAATAAATTTAATATAGTGGCGGGGGTGTGGGGGGCAGATTAGGGGTTAATTAATATAACGTAGGTGACGGTGGGCTCCGGGAGCGGCTGTTTAGGGGTTAATAACTTTAGTTGCGGCGGGGTCCGTGAGCGGCGGTTTAGAGGTTAATAGGTTTATTAGAGTGGTGGTGGGCTTTGGGAGCGGCGGTTTAGGGGTTAATAAGTGTAATGTAGATGGCGGCGGTGTAGGGGGCGGCAGATTAGGGGTGTTTAGACTCGGGGTACATGTTAGGGTGTTAGGTGTAGACATTACCATAGGAATCAATGGGATATCGGGCAGCAGCGAACATAAGCTTTCGCTGCTTTCAGACTCCCATTGATTTCTATGGCATCCGCCGCCTCCAGGGAGGCGGATTGAAAACCAGGTACGCTGGGCCGGAAAAGTGCCGAGAGTACCTGCTAGTTATTTGATAACTAGCAAAAGTAGTCAGATTGTGCCGAACTTGCATCCGGAACATCTGGAGTGATGTAAGCATCGATTTGTGTTGGACTTAGTCCGGCGGATCGTATGTTACATCACTGAATTCTACTTTTACCAGTCTGTAGGGTTTGATAACTAAGGCGAATCAGGCTCGCCATAAATACGCTGCGGAATTCCAGCGTATTTGCGGTTGACAGCTTGATAAATAGAGGCCTATTACTTTATTAAATATGAATAGTGCATAAATATGTTTTTATATGTTTTCAGCTATGTCTATAATGTAATGTATACATATATATTTATATGTGCATATATGTTTGTAAATACATATATACACATATAAATACATAAATACATATGTACACACATATAAACACACACACAAAAAAAACCTTAATTAAGGGAAATGTACCCTTATAGATTAATTAACAAATTGGTCTAGAATGTGGAGAATCAAATTTACAAAGCTCAAATCTAGCAAGAAATCTTGGTGTTATGTTTAACAGTGAACTTTCCCTAAAACGTCAGATAGTAGCCACATTCTTTCATTTAAAGAATATAGCCAGGATCAAGCACCTGATTCCCACGACCGTCCATGCTTTGTTAACATTATTATTATTATACTTTATTTATAAAGCACCACAAAATTCTGCAGCACTGTCCATGGGTATGAAAGATAAAAGTACAATGATGATAAAATATTTTAAGAGACAGAACCAAATTTATCAAACAAATACAGGAGGAATTGAGGGCCCATTTCCTGTGGGAACTTACATCAAGTTTGGACTACTGCAATGCACTTTATTATGGTTTTCCAGAAAAACTGCTCCATCACCTTCAGTTGGTACAAAATGGTCTAGCAAAGACAGTCACATTTTTTCCATGTGACATCCATCCTCCACTCCCTCCACTGGTCACCAATAAAATGGTGCATACTTTTCAAGATAGGCTTGCTATTCTACAAAGCTCTGCATGATCAGGAACCAAGCTATTTAAAGGAATTACTGGTACCCTATAACCCAACTCACACTTTGTGACCAATAAATGCCTAGAAGCTAAATGTGCAAAGAATTCACCAAAAATGTGGTTTGCAAGCTTTTAGCCATGTCATCCCATCTCTATGGAACAGTCTCCCCAGCACAGTGAAAGAAGCCACTTCCCTGGAGAGTTTTATTGAAAGACTCCATGCTTCCTGTTTACACAGGGCTTTCAGGAATAAAAACTGTAACTTCTAACACTTTTATGTAAATGTACCTTGTGCTTTGAGTCCAACCCAGAGAAAAGTTCTATATAAGTTGTTGTTATTATTCTTATTACTGCGTACACTTGCACATGATCAGTAGGAGCTAGAGCCTTAAAAAAATGGGCATTTAAAAAGATTGTGCACATTTTAATAATGGAATTATGAAAGTTTAATTTTGACTTTAATGTTCCCCTTAAAGGGACGTTCTACAGCAGAATTGTTATTGTTTATAAAGATAGACAATGTCTTTATTACCCATTCCCCAGTTTTGCATGACCAACACAGTTATATTAATACACTTTTTACCTCTGTGACTTTTTACCTGTATCTAAGCCTCTGCAGACTGCCCCCTTATTTCAGTTCTTTTAACAGACATGCATTTTAGTCAATCAGTGCTGACTCCTAGATAATTCCACGGGCGTGAGCACAATGTTATCTAAATGGCACACATGAGTTAACGCCCTCTAGTTGTGAAAAACTATCAAAATGCATTCAGATAAGAGGCAGCCTTCAAAGGCTATGGAATTAGCATTTGAGCCTACCTAGGTTTATCTTTCAACTAAGAATACCAAGATAACAAAACAAAAATCGATGATAAAAGTAAATTGGAAAGTTGTCCTATTTGAATCATGAAAGTTTAATTTTGATTAGACTGTCCCTTTAAGTCTGTCTTTGGTGGGCAGATATCCATCAGACAAAAAAACAGGAAGCCCTTTATGTTTATAGACTTTATAATTCTTTTTACGTAAAAATCACAGTGCACTCATTCGGCTTTTATTTTATTGTTGTGAATGGAAGACCCCATATTGTGAAGTATATTGCTGTTATTGGGCAGTTTAGTAACCTACAGCTTCTGGCTAACACAGAGGCTTTTAGCAAAGCCATTTGTAACAAAATGCATAAAACCCTGCAGGAATTTGCAAAACAGCTTTTAACTAACACTGAATACACAATGAGCCGTAGCTGCACACTGTGACAAAACCGTGCACTTGGCAATCTCTTGAGCATTTGTTGTGCGCAGCTCTGCTTCAGCATTGAATAGGGAGATCTTTAATATGATGCAGCTCAAAAAATAGTATTAATAAGGAGAATGTCTTTATAGGGAATGTGTTCTGAAAATGAATATGCAATAAAAATAACTAATACGTTAATAAGAGCAAGATAAAAAAACATATCTTACCTGACAGCAAGGCTTCTCTGAGATGGTGTCAGTTCCTCGTCTTTACAAAAAGTTCCTTGAGGAAGTAAATATGAAAAACATTAGCAATGCATGTCCCAACAGTATAGATTTAACTAACTGTTATTCAACTATAAATCAAATCTCATTTCAGCCATGAGCTGCAGTTAAGGGGTAAATTAAGAAGCAACATTTCATTGGCACACACACACACACTTACGCAAACATATACATACAAACACCAACACACACACATACATACACACATGCTCACACATACATACACATACATACGCACACACATACACACTTACGCACACATATACATACATACACCAACGCACACACATACACACACATGCTCACACATACATACACACATGTACACACACATACATACGCATATGCATACACATACATACCAATGCTCACGCATTGATACGCACACACATGCTCACACATACATGCGCACACATCAATACACACAGACATGCACACATAATATATACACAAACACATAGATACATACCCGCACACATGCTCACACATACACACACGCTCACACATACATACACACGCACACACATACACACACGCAAAGTAAACACACATACATACACACATATACATACATACACACGCACACATATGTATACACAAACACACATACAATTACACACACATACAAACACATTCACATACAAACACACTCACATATACACACAAACAAAACACACACATGTGCATACATACACAAGCACATACAACACACATGCATACACACACATACATACATACACACACACACACACATATAAATACACACACATATACATACACACAACACACATATATACGCAAACACATACATACACATACACAAATACATACATAAAAACACACATACACACAAACACACATACATACACACACACACAAACATATAAATACACACACATATACATACACACAACACACATATATACGCAAACACATACATACACATACACAAATACATACATAAATACACACACAAACACACGTACATACATACACACACACACACACACATATAAATACACACACATATACATACACACAACACACATATATACGCAAACACATACATACACATACACATACATACACACACACACATATAAATACACACACATATACACACACAACACACATATATACACATACACATACACAAATACATACATAAATACACACACATACATACTCACATACACACACTATGCCTGGGACAGCTGAAATCCTCTAGTATCAGTAGCATAACACCCTCCAAGCTTTGTATATTACTATGAGTCTAATTATATTGAGAGTTCCCATAAACAATAAGTATGTACATGACACTGATTTTTCAGGTACAATCACAGGCAGTGCTAGACTAGGGCTCAATACAGACATGGTTCTTGTTTGCATAACTGGTGACCTGTGGTGGTCAGTGTACAGTCTTTGGCTGACAGCTGTCCTAGATAAAAATAGCAAATGACCAGCAGGTGAAACAGCTGGTAGTAGGTTGGTAAATTCAATTTCAGATCAAACTCCTAGCCATGCAACCCCTCAGTCAGCCACATGCCTACATCAAATTTAAAATCAAACAGTTAGCCCTGCAGCTCCCATCTTAGCTGCATGCAGGGCCGTCTTTAATATTGACTGGACCCTGGGCAAACATTTTCTTGCCCCTCCCCCCCCCCCCCCATGCAATTTCGCTCTCCACCCCAGCATCCCAAAAAACAACTAAATCAATTTATTTTATAATTGTTTTTAAATTATTAGCCCAAATAAATTGCAACTGGACCTAAGCAGTACTAATAAGTAAATAAATATATCAATTCCTCCATTGTGGATTAATTTAATATGCTTTTGAAAGTGATTCTGGTGTGAGGTTAGCTGGTTAAAGAGATCTAGGAGCAAAGCAAGGTAAAGATTGAGGAGGAAGCACGGAGGTGCAGACAAATATAAGTTTACTAACTGGAACAGCAGAACTACTATGGGAAGCTGTAAGATCTGAGAGAGAAAAAACCCTATAAAAATAAACCTTACCTTAATGTGTGAAGCATCTGCACTATACAGCAGCACATGTCACTTCTTTGCTAGGAACAAGTTCCCTCTCACTCTGCACTAGACAATGTTGCATGGGGGAGGGGTGTGTGTGCACTCACTTATTCTTCACACTGACACCTTTCTACAAAGCATTGTTCCCCTAACAATCTTCAGTTAGTTGATCTTAGGGCCACAGCAGAAAGAGCAGAGCTAAGGGGACCAGCAGACTGGATGCTGTCTGCCCAAGGCTGCATGGATACAGTGTGAGATGAGTCACACAGTCTCAAGACTGAAGAGAGCAGTGTGTGCAGATGCACAGGTGTTCAAATCCTCACGTGCCTGCCACTCCAGCTTTCTGCTGCATGCATCTACAGTCAGCCCTACCCAGAAACAAACCAACCACCAGAGCAGTTACCTGGTAACTGTGGCAACCCCAGCAGGACCTTTTCTGATGCAGTGGGATTGGCTGGATGCTAAGTTAGGGCTTAGAATTCAGTGCTGCACAGTGCACATCTAAAACAGCACATGGCACTAGCTTGGCATGTCACATGACACCGGCACAGTTTCTCACAAATAAATATAAGCAGAGAAGTTTTGACTGTGACAGCATTTGGACTGACTGTATGTGTCCCCCATGTCACATGACATCAACAGCCTGGCATGAACCAAATTTTTTTTAATTTTTTTTTAGGACTCTTGGGCTCCTCAACAAAGACAGGGCCCTGGGCAGCTGCCCCTTTTGCCCTTTGTTAAGACGGCCCTGGCTGCATGTCCACATAACACATCAGATCAGGCCCCTGCAGCTTCTTATTCCAATACAGCTGCTGAGGTTGCTCTATATTGTTTCTATTCCACCCAGTGTGCTATCTCTCAAGCTCCACGTTCTGGGCCTGTGTGTGCAATGGGTGAGAAGAGAAGATCGCTGGGCCTGACTGATGCACTGTTGTGCAATGAAGCATGTTTTCTTTTTTTTAACATACGTTTTACCAGACAGCCAACAGAAATTCTGTACACCAGGAAACCCTAGAAAGGCCCAAGGAGTTTGTGGGTATAGCTACGATTTACAGCCTGGCCTCTGGGCATTTGCTCGGGTTGGCTGATGACAATTTGTGTTAAAGGGTCAGTAGCACTACATTTTAATGTGTACAAATACTAAATAAGTTGTACATTTTTATAGATTTAATTTTTTAATTCAGCATTTTCTACTTACATTACAATCTAGGATCCATTAGCCGGATGTCCCCTAAGCCACATCCATTTGAGGAAATTGTATAGAGCAAGTGGTCCAGCCTATGAGAAGGCTACCGCCCACCACCTCCCCGCACCCCCCTAAAAAAACTTGTGCATGAACTTTGCTGTCTGTCCATATAAGAAAGACAAGAGGCGCATGCGCATTTGAAAGATTAAAATAAATTATTCTCCTTTGCATAAGTGTCAATATGATACAGCTTAAAGCCCCCTTAAAAATGATTGCCATTTGCAGATTAATTTATATATTTATATATATATATATATATATATATATATATATATATATCATTATAATATCACTTACATTAATAAAACACTCAATAGCTACTTTTGAATTAAAATAATATTTGCTTGTTAATCGCAAGGGGCTAAGATTCTCCTATGTTTACTGTCTCTTTAACAGTTATTTTCCTTGTATCATTGCAAAATCCTTGTTCAAATCTGGTTACAGTATATGAAACAGAAATGTTTAAACTACCAAGTAGGGTATTGTATCAATGCACTACTACTGTATAGGACACCATATACAGTGGATATAAAAAGTCTACACAATCTTATGAAATTGCAGTTTTTTTAAAAGACAGAAAAAACAATAATGTAACGGCCAGACTTTATCCATCTGAATAGTGATCTTGCAACAAACAAAAATCCAGAAAACCCCCCAAAAACAAATCGTTATTAGGAACATTTAAAGTGATGGTAAATTCACTATAATGACAAAGCTATTTTCTAAAGCTTTCATTACAAATATACCTTGTGTACTCTTATTTCTTTACTAAACAATGTTTAAAACAGAGTAAATCCCCTTTTTTATTTGCAGCGTTACCTGTCTCTGGCCGCCTCCGTGTAAAAAATACTGATTCTGAATTTGATTGACATATGGTGCATCCAATAGCGGATGCACCATACGTAGGCTGACCATATTGCCGCTTTAAGAAGGAACACATATGAAAAATACATATGTGAGGGTTCTTATACAAAACCATTTCTTTAAACAGCCCTGAAAACAGCCCTGACATATGTATTTTTCATATGTGTCCCTTTTAAAAGCGGCAATATGGTCAGCCTAACCATACGCCCTATGTATTTGGTCTTCAGCACGCTCTCGCACTGCTCCTTTGAGGACTCTGAATTAACAATGTACACTGCGCAAGTGCAGTTGTCAGACAAGCCGATAGCAGCCACATGTAAACAGTGAATCTTTTCTTACATTATCGATTCACTGTTTACTGTTGCGGTCTCACGTTTGCTCATTCTGTCATACCCTAGCCCAAACGAGCATTTGAGGGTGGCTATCGTATATAGTAAGTCAAAAGTAGTACAAAAATCACACTATTTTATTTTCAATAAAACTTGCTTGTTTGGGCTAGGGTATGACAGAATGAGCAAATGTGAGATCGCAACAGTAAACAGTGAATCGATAATGTAAGAAAAGATTCACTGTTTACATGAGGCTGCTATCGGCTTGTCTGACAACTGCACTTGTGCAGTGTACATTGTTAATTCAGAGTCCTCAAAGGAGCAGTGCGAGAGCGTGCTGAAGACCAAATACATAGGGCGTATGGTGCATCCTCTATTGGATGCACCATATGTCAATCAAATTCAGAATCAGTCATTTTTACACGGAAGCGGCCAGAGACAGGTAACGCTGCAAATAAAAAAGGGGATTTACTCTGTCTTAAACATTGTTTAGTAAAGAAATAAGAGTACACAAAGTATATTTGTAATGAAAGCTTTAGAAAATAGCTTTGTCATTATAGTGAATTTACCATCACTTTAAATAAATTCAAAAAAACTAAAGCACCCTGATCATATAATACTTTGTGGAAGCACCGTTCCATTTATAACATCAGCAAGTCTTTGTGAATAAGTCTCTATTAGCTTTGCACATCTAGATTTTGGAATTTTATCACACTCTGTTTTGCAAAAACTTTTACGTTCCTCCAAATTGCGAGGGGATCTCCTATGTAAAGGTCTCTTTAGGTCCTTCCACAGGTTTTCATGGGATTGAGGTCTGGGATCTGATTTTTTACCATTCCAAGACTTTGATTTTCCTTTTCTGAAGCCATGCCTTGGTCGACTTGGATGTGTATTTATCATGTTGAAATGTGAAATTCCTCCTCAGCTTTCTAAAAGAGGCCAGGAGAGTTTGTGCCAAAATATCTTGATATTTGGAGCTATTCATCATTATCCCATCTATCTTGACAAGAGCCCCTGACCCAGCTGAAAACAAGAAGCCCCAATGCATGATGTTACCACCACCACGCTTCAAAGTCGGCATGGTGTTCCTTGGATGATGAGTTTTATTGGCTTTGCGCCAAACATATCTTTTACAATTCAAGCTGAAAAGTTCAACCTTTGTCTCGTCAGACAGTAGCACATTTTCCCACATGGACTTGGAGGTTCCTTTTTGTAAGAAAGGGGTTTCATCTTGCCATCGCCCACACAAGTGCAGAATAGGAGAGATGGTGGTCACATGCAAGGAGTGACCAGTATCTGCCAGAAATGTTTGAAGCTCATTCCGTGTTGCTGTTTGCCTCTTAATAGTATCCCTAATAAGTTTTCTCCTTGTCCTCTCATCAACTTTGGATGGTCTTCCTGATTTTTGCAATGTCTCTGTGGTGCCACATTTTCTCCACTTTTTGATTATGGTAATCCATTGCCTTTAATATTATTTTATATCTCTCTCTTTATTGGTTCTTTTCAACAATTAGCTCTCACAGTTTTTTTGGGCAATTCTCTGCGACTATGGCTCTCCCTGTAGGATGCAACCTCAAACATTCAAGCAAATCCTACAGAAATAGCTGACTTTAATATGGGTTTTTATTTAGAATCACGTTTACTGATGCCAGGTGTATGCTATTATTTCTGTCTTTACATTTCAAAAACCTGCAAGTTCATAAAGGTGTGTAGACTTTTTATATCCACTGTATACGTGTAAGATTTATATTTCATACTGATGGTACAATAAAGGACATGTGTAGTTACAATTTTGTATTTAGAGAAAAAAGTGTTTTGTCAAACCAAAACATGAGAATATGAAACTTGTCTTACCATCTCGAACCTCAAATGCCAAGCTGGTTATTTTCTGTGTGATTATCATCAATGGCCTTAAGGAAAAAAAACAAGGTAATTTTGTAGTCAAAAGTGCAGATTTCTTACATAAAAATATAATTTCCAAATAATTGTTATGATCGTACAGCAGCAGTGTCCCAACAGTATTCTATTAGGGTCCACACTGCAATATTTATTCCTGCTGGGATGGTAAAAAAAAGTTTTACAAATTATTTTGACTGAAACAAAAGAAATAGATATAGTTGAGTAATGTTTTACCAAGCTATTTGGCATTGCTTATGCCATCTTCAGAGGCACAGATCCATCTGCAGTGGCACAAATGAGTAAAATAGTTGGGTACTGTGTGAGTGAGGAGAAGTGAACAAAAAAAGCACAATTTGGTTAATTTAAAGATCAAACTACATTGTAATCCCGGGGATTTATGTTGGACACTCCTGCTGTATGTAGGAAGAACACGATTATGGGGTCTATTTATCATGATGTGAGCGGACATGATCCGATATTGCGGATCATGTCCGCTGCACATCGATAAATGCTGACAGCATACGCTCTCTGCATTTATCATTGCACCAACAGTTCTGGTGAACTGCTGGTGCAATACCGCCCCCTACAGATTCGCGGCCAATCAGCCGCTAGCAGAGGGTATCAATCAACTCGATTGGGTTGATTTCCGGCAATGTTTGTCCACCGCCTCAGAACAGGCGGACAGGTTATGGAGCAGCGGTCTTTAGACCGCTGCTTCATAACTTGTGTTTCTGGTGAGCCTGAAGACTCGCCAGAAACACAGGGCATTGATAATTCGGCCCCTATGTCTCTTCAATAGTAATTTAAATAATATTTGAATTTTTATAAGATGGTAGACATCAATCCATAGATTGGTTCACATCAGGGCTAATGCATCTATTACACTTTCACATAAGGCACTAAACCTCACATTTTGGGCTAGATTACGAATGGAGCGCAATTTATCTCTCTTGCTTGTGTGTTAAATTCGCTAGATGGAGGCTTTTTGCATGCATCGAGTAGCGTGCGTATTACAAGTTGAAAGTAAAATATTTCCCCCATAGACTTCAAAGGAGTGTGAAAAGATGAAAAAATAAACACCCTTACTCAAGTGCAAACCCAATCGCATTTAACCAAGTGTCCTAAACCAACATGTAATATGAATATTTCCCATTCCAATGTTCTTCGCATAGCAGAATATGTACTATTTATTCATAAATATATATATCTGATGTTTTTCTTGGTAAAATATCTATCTATATATATATATATATATATATATATATATATATATATATATATAATTATATAATTATATATAGGTATAGATATATACAAATTTATAAAGGAATATCTATTTAAAACCCTTAGAACATTGGAATGTAAAATATTTACAGTACATATACAGTTAAACACTTTATTAAATATGAATATTGCATAATTATGATTTTACATGTTTTCAGCTACTTGACTGCAAAGGGCTCCAATGCACTTACATATATGTCTGTCTATATATGTATACATATGTAAATATATATATACACATATAAATACATATGTAAACACATACACACACACATATATATATATATATATATATACATATTTAGACATGTATATGTATGTATCACTACATTAAAGCCCTTTGTCTGCCTTTTTCCCCCCCTAAAACTCGAGACGCCTTTTTTTCTTAAACCTGAGACCTCATATCTTTGAGCCCTTATAACTTTTTTATGCAATATTTTTTTAAATAATTGTTATCAGACAGTGTTATTATGACTGTAACTGTACTTTTAAATCTAATTTTGATGTGTTTTGTGCAACTTTTCAGTCAAATGTAACAGTTAACCAGCGCTCTGAAGTTGTGCTATCCCAACAGACGTGAAAATTAAATTACGACCAAGCAAAAGCGTTTACTTTTAACTTGTAATACGTGCGCTACTTCACTCACGTGCAACAGTTAGCGCGCCCCTCGTAATCTAGCCCCTTACTGGGTATTATTCAACACATTGACTGCTAGAGAAGTGTGCAAAGCATTTTATTGCAGCTTTTTTTTAACAGTTAAAGGGACATCCCGATGAAAATTTAAATGCACTTAGATAAATTACATCTTTAAATAGAAACATATTTCCAATATACATGTATTTGTAAAAATGCTTCTATTAAAAGTTATAACTGCTTTAGTGTTAACATTTTTCTATGCACGTGCATGTGAAGCATAGCTAGATATTCTCAGTGCACCAGCATTTTAAGTGCTGCAGCTGCTCAGAGTCTCAGTGGGGCTTGTATCATGTCAGCAATTAACAAATTGAGTCATTACCAGATGGTACAAGCACCTTAGGCTCTCTGAGCAAGCGCTGTGTTTAAAATGCTGGTGCACAGTGCATACTTAGATACACTTTTGAAACAGCTATAGCTTTCATTAGAAGCATTTTTGCAAATACATGTATATTACAAAAATGCTTCTATTCAAATCTGAAATGTATCCATGTGTATTCCAATTTTGGCTGGAATGTCCCTTTAAGGCGATGACTGTGACTCCTCACCATAATTTCTACAAAATCCACAGTAACCACAAGCTGACAAGGGGGATGAAAGATTTTAAGGAGTGGCAGGGTATACACTTGTGTTAGCAGATTTGTGCCACTGGAGTCAAAGCAGTTATCGTAAATGTGTCTAGTAGCGCCACTGCTAATAAATAAAGCTCAGTCTACGTATAATCTGGTATAATCAGGGACATTATGAGTATAGTGGGCATGTTTGTTTGGTTATCAGTTTTGCTAATGTTTATGAGGGTAATGTGCTTTATTTTTTTTATTTATTTTTTTTGCTTTTTTTAAACTAATTGATCGAGCAGGAAGCGTTTGTATTTCTTTGGTGGCTTTATCATCCAATAAAGCAGGGAGTCATTTTGGAGCATTTCGCTCATGCGCAAAACCAATGTTACATAAGAAAAGTTTTGAGGTACTCTTAATAAATCAAAAAGGTGTTCTATGGGTTTAAGTTTTTATATTCAATAAGTGAAAAATGGCCCTGTAAATGTATTATTAAGCATTAAAATTGAATTGTAACTAGAAAAACGGGACTGGCACATGCATAGTACCATTTCTCACCAAAATTATAATGAAAAAAGTTAAATCGCATATCAATAAGTTCAACTATTTAATATCACCCAGAGACTACAGTTGTTTATTTTTCTCGTTTTCCTGTAATTTAATTTGGAAGATTCTGGGTTTTCCAAATTATGTTAAAAAGTGCAGGCTCCAGACGTAACACTGCTATATTCCACACAGTCATTGGTTGCACACTCTAGTAACCCATTTATAGCTGCACCTAACTGGCCTCAGCAGAGAAGGAAACCTAGGTTACAACATGGTGGTGCCCAATCTTTAAAGGGACAGTCAACACCAGAATTTTTTTTGTTTAAAAAGAAAGATAATCCCTTTATTACCCATTCCCCAGTTTTGCATAACCAACACAGTTATAATAATACACTTTTTACCTCTGTAATTATCTTGTATCTAAGCTTCTGCTGACTGCCCCCTTATCTCAGTTCTTTTGACAGACATGCAGTTTAGCCAATCAGTACTCACTCCTAGGTCACTTTACGTGCATCAGCTCAATGTTATCTATATCAAACATGTGAACTAATGCCCTCTAGTGGTCAAAATGTATTCAGATTAGAGGCAGTCTTCAAGGTCTAAGAAATTAGCATATGAACCTCCTAGTTTTAGCTTTCAACTAAGAATACCAAGAGAACAAAGCAAAATTGGTGATAAAAGTAAACTGGGAAGTTGTTTAAAATTGCATGCCTTATTTAAAACATGAAAGTTTTTTTTTGGACTTGACTGTCCCTTTAAATATCTAATATAATTTTTAAAACTGCATCTGCATATTACTTACAGACTGATATTTGCTCTAAAGGGATAGTGAACATCTTGTAATTACAAGACATTTCTGTTGTGTTTTTATAGAATAACATCAGCCAAGTCTAACGTTTTTAAAACAAACTACAAATAGTTTTCAATGGACAAGTTCCACCTACTATTTGCCTTATTTAAAGAAGCCAATCTGGGCTTTCGTTCATAGACAACAAAACTAACCACTGTCTTAAAGTTAGTGTAAAATGCATTGTTTTACAGTTATCTGATAAAGCCAATTAGGGATAGATATGTAATAGAGTTAGCCTTGAAAAATCAGCAGGGTGCATTTCAAGTTCAGAGAATTAGAAATGCCTCAATATTCAGAATTAAATTACATGAAAAGGGGTAAAATAAATAATGCAAATATATTGCAAAATTGTTTAATTATGCATAACTTTATATAATAATAACTTTATATAATAAAAAGTTTTTATTGTCCCTTCAAATAAAAAAAACCTTCTTTGTAGAAGTTATGTTGAATGTCTCTTTAAAGAGGGAAATGGGCACTATGTAAAATATAGGCGGTCTGTTTTCAGGTGAGAAAAATTGAACATTCTTTCTTGCTTCAGATGAAAAGATCAGACCACAAGGGAAGCCTGTAAGGGCCAAATATAAAACACCTGGGCTGTGATTTGCAAATCAGAATATTCTTTTTCTTGCAAGCTGCTCAGAGTACCATATAAAAACGACTGAATTTGGTGGGTAATGTGTTATATGCAAGCTGCTTCTTACTTACCCAGAAAAATCTGCTGAATACTGTCCATAATCAAAAATATAAACTCTTGCCACTTGGCACACTGTGAGGTATCCCAGCGCAAACACAAAGCAGTATCTGGGGGGTAAAAAAAAGACATATGTATACAGTAAACCTCAATAAAAATAGTAAAGAACATGTAAAGGAAAAATAAAACAAATAAAATGATAGCAGATTTGCCTGTAATGAAAAACAGATTAATCAGATTATTGTTATATATTTCAAAGAGTGTGATTTATTTGTACAGCATAAAGTAGTAGAGGCCGAGAGGACCTGAAGACGCAGGAAAGAGCCTAAGATTTGCTTTGCTGTACTCTTGAATTACGCACTAATATTTCATCACATTCCAAGTACAAAGGAGGGTCGTGGAACATTATGGAGAGTTTCAGCATATAAACTACGGCCCTCAAAATATTTTTAATCTAGCACTCCCTTGTTTAATAAGCAAACCATTAATTTGGGCTGACAGGTTTTTTTTTGGAGTTCTAAGAGGTGTAGCTAGTTGATGTTGTATATAGGCACAGGATTTAAAGGTTTGAGCGCTCTGTAGTAGTGGCTGCTATGCCTCAACCAAGTATGTGCAAAAGTTCTACGTCTGAAAGTCATCCTAAAGTTACATTATCAGCATCTTCTGCATAATCAGAGATCAGAACACCTTAGGATGCCCGTCTAGTTTTCAGACTCTTTCACCTCAGGTTGTTTTTCTGAAGGTGAGTTTTTTTTATGATGATCAGGAAATCATCCTCTACCTCTTCCATGTTGTCTACCTCTTTCATGTTTGAGCTTGAACATCTTAGTTCTTTGTTTAAAGAGGTGTTATGTACTTTAAGCATCCAAGACCCAAAATCATCTGCAGAAAAACCTTCCAAACAACTAGTATTTATTTTTAAATTTTCTGCTAAGTCATAAGAGGGTTTTGTCTGTTCCTGAGGCTCTTATTTAAATAAATCTTTGTCTTTTCTTTAATCAGCCAATCTCTATTGGCTGATTTTTAATCAAACAGCCAATAGGGATGAAGCGGTACCCCTATATAAAGGGGATCCACACTTCCAGAAATTCTGTGTGCGTGGCGACCTAGCAGCTATGTCGGGAGCTTGGAATATTTTGCTGCGTTGTAGCAATTTGGATCATCAGGGCCTGAGAGAGAGTCAGCAAAAGAGGTTACAGGTTCAATTCTGGGCATGACCATGACACAGGGCTTTAGCTGGCATTCTTTTATAATTCGGCATGGATAGTGACTTATCTGCTAACTTTTTAAAAAATCATAGCTCAGCTTATTTGTTTCATACTACAGGAAAATTGCTTAATGTCTTGACATCTGGGCTTTGTTCAGGCTTAGTCAGGATATATCCAGTGTCTAAACCAATTTCTCTTCTTTGGAACATTCTTGTTTTTTTACAAGATTTACGCGTTTCTCTTTCAAAATTTGCATGCTTTGAACATTTAGCTTCTGTCTTGGAAGTTTTTGTTACTTTTAGCAATATCTTTCCCGGAAGACTTTCTGATTTTTTTGCTATTTCTTGTGAACTTTCTTGACTTATTTTATATAACACAGTTTTTAAGGACTCAATATGATTTTTTACCTAAGGTGATTATAGCCCATCTCCTTGTCCTAATCCAAAGAATTAATTTGATGGCCTCTTACTTAATTAAGATACTGCAAAAACATTAGAATTCTACATTTAAATTACAAAGGTTTTTTTAGACAATCCTTTAATTTGTTTTCCCCTTGGTTCTTGTAAAGGTCAGAGAGCTAGATCCATTTCTTTAGGTTTTTGGCTAAATCTTATGATTACCAAGGTTAATTTGGAGGTGGGGTAGTTTTTTCCAAAATACATTATTGTTAATTTTTCTAGATTTGTTTCCTGTTCTTGGATTTTCAAGAATGAGGCTTTTATTGAATACATTTGCAAGTCAGCATACTTTCCATAAAGCCTACCACTTTGATGTGTTTGGTAGGAAAGTCCTTCAGGCAGCAGTGTCTGGTAATTAATTGCCTGCCTTTAAAAAAATGTTTGTCCCGCCCAATTACTTGTAGACTCCTCAGCTTGCGTATTAATTCCCAGGAATAATGGCTTGTGGACTCTAACCTCTTTATGAAAGAAAACAAAATTTATGCTTACCTTATACATTCTTTTCTTTCATGGTGGTTAGAGACCACTAGACCCAGCCATTTTCTTTTTTTTTACGTAATTATTTTTTTCTGGCTGCATTTTTAGTTTTCACCTAATTTTCTCTACTTTGTCCTTTCCTACCTTTCTACTTCTCCTTTCTTGTATATACGTCAGACTAGAATACCAGAGAGGTGGGAGGATTTAATTGCTATTTGAGCTTTGGGAAACTTTAATTTGCCCCACTTTATTCTTTCCTACCTTTCTACTTCTCCTTTCTTGACTTTACGTCAGACTAGAATACAAGAGTGCCCATACCTCAACAGAAAGAATCCCTACAGTGACAATTCTTGTTTATTAATTCGTATGTTTATTAATATATAGATAGATAGATCACAAACACACAGTTATTGTAGTGGACTACAAAAACAAAATGTATACTTACCTGGTAAATTAATTGCTTTCATGGTGGAGACAATCCA